>NC_077230.1:130781490-131011490 GCF_027887165.1 Monodelphis domestica | reverse complement strand
GGGATAGAAATATAAGCAAAAAGAAATACAAATCCTGCCCTCAAGAGTTTATGTTATATAATGAGGGAAGGAAAGATGGAAGGGTGAAGGTTCTTGTGCAGTATCATGATGGCGAAGTTCCAGAGAGGGACTATGGCTGCTCTGGGTCCATCCACAAAATGGAGGTTTCAAGAGAAACCCATTGCTGGTAGGCATCCACAAGGGTTAAGGAAGACGACCACTAAAGCATGGTGGCAAAGTTGGGAGAGTGAAGCATTGCACATTTGGGCACTGTCATAATGGAGAAGCAATCTGCTTTCATGGTATATATCCAATTTTGTACTCATAATTCCTCACATCTTTAAGAAAAAGGAGGCTTATTTTCTCCTTGATGATTCAGCTTGAATTGAGGCTTAGGTTCAACTTAATTTTTTCCAAATCCTAGAATTTTGGTAGACTTTGATTTAAAAAAAAATGGTGTTGTGAGGGGACATAAATAGTACTAATTCTTATAGATTATAACCAAATGGATCCACAATTTTAAAGACTGAAATTATTTTGAATAGCAAGTAGTATTTAATAACAACAGAAGCAGGATGTAGTAGAGAGAGTTGGCTTTTTTTTAAAAAATATATTTTATTTGATCATTTCCAAGCATTATTCGTTAAAGACATAGATCATTTTCTTTTCCTCCCCCCCACCCCCCATAGCCGACGCGTAAGTCCACTGGGCATTAGATGTTTTCTTGATTTGAACCCATTGCTTTGTTGATAGTATTTGCATTAGAGTGTTCATTTAGAGTCTCTCCTCTGTCATGTCCCCTCAACCTCTGTATTCAGGCAGTTGCTTTTTCTCGGTGTTTCCACTCCCATAGTTTATCCTTTGCTTATGAATGGTGTTTTTTTTTTTCTCCTGGATCCCTGCAAGTTGTTCAGGGACATTACACCACCCCTAATGGAGAAGTCCATTACGTTCGGTTGTACCACAGTGTATCAGTCTCTGTGTACAATGTTCTCCTGGTTCTGCTCCTCTCACTCTGCATCACTTCCTGGAGGTTGTTCCAGTCTCCATGGAACTCCTCCACTTTATTATTCCTTTTAGCACAATAGTATTCCATCACCAACATATACCACAGTTTGTTCAGCCATTCCCCAATTGATGGGCATCCCCTCATTTTGCAGTTTTTGGCCACCACAAAGAGCGCAGCTATGAATATTTTTGTACAAGTCTTTGTGTCCATTATCTCTTTGGGGTACAGACCCAGCAGTGCTATGGCCGGGTCAAAGGGTAGATATTCTTTTGTCGCCCTTTGGGCATAGTTCCAAATTGCCCTCCAGAATGGTTGGATCAATTCACAACTCCACCAGCAATGAATTAATGTCCCTACTTTGCCACATCCCCTCCAGCATTCATTACTTTCCTTTGCTGTTATGTTAGCCAATCTGCGAGAGAGTTGGCTTTTAACAAAAAGATGTGGGTTCAAATTCTTAGACACATACTAGCAATATGTTTATGGATGAATCATTTAATGTCAGTGTCCTAGGCAACTGCAGAAAAATTGCTGCAACCTCAACCTCAGTGGATGAAATTTCTCTCCTTGAGTGCCCTGTATCAGAGAAATTATGCATAGGAACCAGTGCTTCAATGGATTGTGATCTCATTGGAGTGAGTATTTTCTCTGAAGATGCCAATCAGAACCTGTGAGACTCTCATTCATGACCTTCATTGAGTGGTCTTTTTATTGTTTATATTAGAATATCAATGAGTGTATGGACTCTCTATTGGTTTTTCTTGCTAAATGACTACCCCGTCTTTTGTCTGGAAAGAAAGGATGGACTAAATTAAAGTAACCTTGTGAGTTTATTATTCCAAATTATTGCAGCATTAGAATATTTTAGTTCATTTTTTATCATTTATAGAAAGATGTGTTCTTAAGCAACAGGCATTGATTGATTACTGTGATCTCAGCAGTTTTCCTAGGTTCTTTGAGGGGTACAAAACCAGCTAAAGACATGGCTGTTTGTCCAAAGTGTGGATCACCACCACCACAATAACAAGCACTCCTCTTCCTCCTCTTCTTCCTCCTCCTCCTCCTCCTCTTCTTCTTCTTCCTTCTTCCTTCTTTCTTCTTTCTTCTTCCTTCTTCTTCTTCCTCTTCCTCTTCTTCTTCTGCTTCTTCATCTTCTACTGCTACTACTGCTACTACTGCTACTACTGCTACTACTACTACTACTACTACTACTACTACTACTACTACTACTACTACTACTACTACTACTACTATTAACAGCATGAATGAATGAATGAATGAAAAGGAGGAGAAATGTATAAAACCAAACTAGATTCACTAAAATTTATATAATCTCCACTGGAGGTGGGTTCCTGTAGTGCAGTGGTTATTATAGTAACTAATGTATGAAACATCCTAGGTTCAAAACTGAGTGAAAACATGGCTTCTTTCTCTTTACGAAGTTAGGTGACCCAGTGGATAGTGCCATGCCTGGATTCGGGATGAATCAGCTTCCTCAATCAAATCTAGCTTCAGGCACTTGCTAGCTGTGTTAGACACCTTTTAGCTCTGTGACCCTGAGTAAGTCATACAACTTATTTACGTCAGTTTCCTTATTCCTCAAATGATCTGGAGAAGGAAATTGCAAAGCACTCTAGTATCTTTGCCTAGAAAATCCCAAATGGGGTCACAAAGATTCAAGACACAACTGAAAGTGACTATACAACAAAAATTTGACCACTTATAAGTCTTTTTGCTAGATCTTAGTTCAGATCATTCTCAATAATCAGAACCCACTATCCTGGGCAGCCTTCTCTTCTCCCTCCATATTTCACTTGATGATCCCATCAGCTTCCAAGGTTCAACTATTGTGTCTATGCTGATAATTCTTATGTTTATTTATCCAGCATACAATTACTTCCTTTTGTGTAGAGACATAAAAGAAAACAATTCTCATGAGGAGGAAAAATTGTATTTATCTGGAGACCAATTTAGAAGAATAGGAAACTCACTAGCCAACTTTCTAACTTATATGAGATATATATATATATATATATATATATATATAGAGAGAGAGAGAGAGAGAGAGAGAGAAGATGAGAAGATGGAACCAAGACCTGGTTGAAGATGATAAATAATAAATATGAGCATGTCATGGTTCTTTAAAAAGTTTAGTATTGCTATTCATTGTGTACTGAGGCTGACAAGGGAAGCTAAAGGTGACAAAAAGGGGGATTTTTTTTAGTTATGTCAGGAGCAAAAGAAGACTTAGAAAAAGGGTAAACTCTTTGCATTGGATGGATGGCATGATAATAACTAAGAAGAAAGAACAGTTTAGTTCTTGTTTTCTTTAGCATTTTCTTTTGTGTGTCAAGTAGAAAAAAAAAAGCTAACAGGAAATTTCTACCCAACAAAAGTGAAGAGAAAGGAAGCAAGTATCAACTAACCCTTAATGAGATCAGGTCACCTGACCAAAATGAGCTGCATCCACTGTCAGTAATATTTGAAAGATTATGGGAAATTAGAGAGGTGCCATACAGAGAAAGGCAAATGTGTCATCATTATTCAAATCAGGGAAGAGAATATAGTCTGAAAACTATGTGCTTTCCTTTGATTCTAAAAAAATTCTAGAGTAGATCATGAAAGAAATACTTAGTGGATTTTTAGAAAAAAAAAGAATTAATGATTAAAAAGAGCCAGCAAGTCTTCAAGAATGGGTTTTGCCAGGGTAACCCTATTTCATTTTGTACAGAGTTAAACTAGAAGTTGAGGAGAATGCTAAAGGTACAGTTTATTTCCACTTTTAGCAAAACATTTGACAATGTGTCATACTCTGCTTATGGAGAAGTTGGAGAGATATTGACTAGAGAGATATTGATAATATCATTAGATGGATTCAGAACTATCTGGCTGGTCCAACTCAAAGAGTACTTGCTAATGATTCTTTGTCAATGTGTCAGAAAGTCTTGAGGAGTACTCCAGGGAACTGTGCTTATCCCCATGCTATTTAATGCTTTTATCAATGGATAGAGGGATAGATGACATCCTCACCAAATCTATAGAGGGCACAAAATACTTTGGTTTCTCTTCAGATGAAGAAAATCTTTTGAGTAAACTGAAAGGGATAACTAACATACTAGATAAAAGAATCAAGATCCAATGCACTCTTGACAGACTGGAGCTTTGGGCTAATCTGGTAAGATGAAAATCAATAAGGGTAAATATAAAGTCATTCTTGGGTTAAAAAAAAGTAAACTTGTTCATCTGGGGGAGACAAATTGTCTGAAAAAGATTTAAGGAAGATCATAAGTTCAATATGACTCAGTAGTGAAAATAATTGTCAGAAAATGTTACTGACAGGTTCTGATTAGGGTGAATAAATTTTTTTTAATTCATTTATTTCATTAATTTAGAATATTTTTTCATGGTTACATGATTCAGATTCCTTTCCATGCTTCCTCTCTCCCCTGCCCTCCTGTAGGCAACAAGCAATTCAACTGAGCTTTTCATGTATACATTGGTCAAGACCTGATTCCATATTGATATTTGCTCTAGAGTGATTATTTAGAGTCTACATCCCCAATCATATCTCCATCAAACCATGTGATCAAGGAAATGTTTTTTTCCTGTGTTTCTGCTCCCATAGTTCTTCTTCTTGATGTGGATAGTGTTTGTTCTCATAAGTCCCTCAGAATTGTCCTGCATCATTGCATTGCTGCTAGTCCATTACATTTGATTGTGCCACAGTGCATCTGTCTCTGTGTAACAATGTTCTCCTGCTTCTGCTCCTTTCATTCTGCGTCAATTCCTGTAGGTCATTCCAGTTCACATGGAATTCCTCCATTTCATTTGAATAAGAAGTTTTGCCCAAGTTGCCCAAGTTGAATTTAAGCTGCATTTTTAATTGAATTGATGTCAGTAACCATACTTTTATATAATTATAACTTTGAATTGTATGAATTTGAATACATGAAATAACTTGATGGGATTTGTAGCTTGCACTGAAGCCCTTACTGTAACATGATTTCAGGGCACAGTAAGAGAAGCATAGTGTCCAAGAACAAGGAAATGAGAGTCTTTCTTTATTCGACTTGATTATCTTTAATTCTGCACATGACAGTTATGGAGGATATTGATCAGATAGAGTAACCAAAAAAGGATAATAAGGATGGTGAAAGTCCTTGGGTCCAAGAGAATCAATTTGAAGGAACTCTG
Source organism: Monodelphis domestica (assembly GCF_027887165.1). Lineage (NCBI taxonomy): Eukaryota > Metazoa > Chordata > Mammalia > Didelphimorphia > Didelphidae > Monodelphis > Monodelphis domestica. The sequence continues at coordinate 131,006,287 of NC_077230.1, read as the reverse complement.
AGTGGTTAACTTGTAGAAGAGAGGGGATGTGTGTGTCAGGGCTGAAGGTGGAACTGCAATGGCGCTATATTCAAATCTTGGAAGGACTAGCACAGAGAAGAGGGATTAGGTTGGTGCTGTTAGTCTCCAGAGGGCAGAACAGGGAACAATGGGAGGAAGTTGCAAAGAGGTAAATTTAGACTTGACTTTTGACCTTAGTAAAAAAAATGCAAAACAAACAAAACTTTTTGACAACTAGAGCTGTCAAAAGAGAAATAGGCTACCTTCAGATTTGAGGCAAGTCTACTGGATATTGGTCTAACTGGACTGGCAGGATAATATAATGGAAATTCCTTTCAGGTATTGGGGGGGATTAGATGACTTCTGAGGCCCCTTCCAATTCTCAATTTATGGGATTTTTTGAATAGTCATATGGGGTTGTCTTTGCTGTTATTTAGTCATTTCAGTAGTATTCCACTCTTCATGACTCCATTTGTGGTTTTCTTCTTGGCAAAGATACCGGAGTGATTTGCCATTTCCTTCTCCAGCTCATTTTATAGAGGAGGAAACTGAGGAAAACAGGGCTTAGTAATTTCCTCACAGTTACACAGCTAAGAAGTATCTGAGGAAGAACTTGTATCTGACCCAAGGTTCAGAGATCAATCCACTGTACCACCTAGCTGCCTCTCTTTTGGGGTAAAAGCTTATTATTATTTCTGTTTTACAGGTGGTAAATGATTCATGAAATTAATTAAGTTACTTGCCCTGGTTACACAGAAATCTAAAGATAATTTGAATTTAGGTTTTCTCTGACCTCAGTATTCTGTTATGGAAAGGAAAGCTGAATCAAGCTCTGGACTTTCTGCCACTGAGTTGGAGCAAACAGCAGTTGGAAGATTAGAGTAAAATTGATGGACAGTGATGACAGTTGGTGGGAGGAGGGGGACTAGGAGAGTGACAGTTGGTATCATGGCTCTCTCTTTCCTGGCCTTCAGACTGGAAGGAGCATTCTCTCCCTGTCTTGGGACAGATGTACCTCTATTCCTGATTTTCCCAACTGTGTGCTCTACCTGGATTCTTGTGATTGTATCATTGAACAAAAGGACTTAAGGGGAGCAATTTGAACTGTAAGGCCAGTCTGTAGGAGCATTAGCTCAAAGTGATAGGCATAATCAGCTCTTAAGGTCAGGACCTTTTCTTCCTTTTGCTGTCTATTGCTAAAGACTTTGAACTTAAGAAAGCTATCATGGATTAGCTTAGACAGAAAGAAAAGAAAACCTCCATCAGCCTGTGAGGCCTGGCCTCAGCTCAAAAGTTGAGAGAGATTCAAACCCCATCTGGAGAAAAGCATAGGGAAATCCTTATTTCCTCTACCCTGATACCTCCCAAACCAAACTTGTTATTAAAATTCATCTTTATTTAAATAACCCACAGTCAGATAAGAGGACTATCATTTTAGGGGAACATAGAGGAGCAGAACCCAAGGACAGCCATTCAAACATAAAGGTTCCTTATCAAACCCCTGCCAAGTAACCTTGGTCTGTGGGGGAGACTTGTCCCCCAGGAGGGTCCATGATTACCTGCCTTGGGGTATCTTCAACATCAATCAATAGAGAAGATGTCCCCTCAGGCTAATAGGTGACCCACTTCTCGGGAACTCCAGTTTTTAAAGATACCCTCGCAGCAGGAGGTATCTCTCTCCTTTTACCTCACTGGCAGCCATATTCCCTCTATCCCTTCAACTCCTCCATTTCCTGTTATACCCTTCCTTATCTCCTGTACTTCTTAAATCCCTGCAATCCTTTAACTATTACACTATCTAATACTCTCACCCTGCCTCATTGTCCTTAGGTCAGGGCTCAGAGAATGCTTTTAATTGACTAGTTTATAATGTTTTTTAAATTTAAAAAAGATAGACTGACAGATTATTTCCTATGGAGTCTATTGATTGGAAGGGCCTTTGGAGATCAAATAAGTTTAACAAATACAAATTTCAAAGTTGAAGTACTATCTTAAGGAAGTAATGCATTTTATTTTACTTAACTTTTAAAACCTTTACCTTCTGTCTTAGAATCAATATTCAGTATTGGTTCTAAGGTAGAAGTGTGGTAAGGGCTAAGAGGTTGAGGTTAAGTGACTTGCCCAGGGTCACACAACACAAAGAAGTGTCTAAGGCCAGATTTGGACCCAGGTCCTCCCTGATTCTTTATCCACTGAAAGACCTAGCTCCAATTAGGTAACATATTTTAAATGTTCACTTATCTCATTTGTTTTCATTTAACTTTTTAATTTAAATTGTCCAATGAGGGCAATTCTTTGCTATTTTCTCAGCAAAAGCAAAACATTAGCACTTGTAACTTTTATTTATCCTACAGGAAACCAGGAGTATGTGTAGCCACAGCCAACATAATCATGAGTTGCTGTATAAAGTATTAAGGACCATAAGGAAAAATGACTGAATTGGAACCCTTTCCCAAATGCTCTAACAGCTGAGGTAGGGAGAGAAAAGGTCACGGGAACTGTGATAAATGGGGAGCCATGGTTAAATCATTCAGCAAGGGTGATTCAGTGTAAAAAATGTAAGATATTAACACAAATGCTATGGAAAGTACCATGGTGAGTTCTATGTCTTTCATTTACCTAGAGTTCATTATACATTTAAAATGTTCAGTGAACAAATAGCACACAGCCTCAAGTATGTTTTATTAACCCTGCCTAGTTCTTCAAAATGTTCCTTGCAAACATGGGAGACAAGATCCATGTAGATATATGCATATATTCTTGCTGTTGTGTACATGCCTAAAGTAAGTGGAGACCACATGTAGCCAAAATATGCAGTCTGAAGGGGGTTGCCTATCTGCACACAAAACCATCCATTCACCTCCCAATGTATGTAATCATTCCTGGATGGGCTACTTTCTGGTCCGGTGTTTTAAAGGGAAATTCTTCCTCTCTTTCTCTCTCCCTTTTCCTCTCTTCTGTTCTTCCCTCTCCCAGTCTCACTCCCTTTACTTCTTCCTTTCACTCCTGGTTTGTTCCCCTCATCTATTTTCTATCCTCACTATTCTCATTTCCCTTCCCTTTCTCTATCTATCCCCTACCTCTCTTTCTCTCTTTATTGCTCACTTCCTCCATTTTCCCTCTTCCTCTTCTTTTCCCTCTTTTGCCCTCTTCCTTTTCCTCTTTCTTTCTGATTCTCTCCTCTTCTTTCCCTCTCTATCTCATTTCCTATTCCTTCTCTCCTCTTTTCTCATTACTTTTCTCTGTTCCTCCTTCCTCTCCCTCTCCTTTGCCATCTCCATCTCTTCCATTCTTTCTCTCTCCCTTTCACTCTCTCTTTTCCCCTATCTTGCTTTTCTGTCCCTCCTTTTTTTCCTTCTTCCCATGTACCTTCCCTTATCTTCTCCCCTATTCTCCCTCCTTTCTTTTAGGTGTTTCAAAAGGAGTATATATGTCTTTAAGCTTATCTTCTCTCTATAAGTACAAAGAATTAACTCTAAACAAGAAATGTAGCATCTGGAAATTAGATGTACATTTAGCTTTTTGAAGCCATTGGCTTCTCTTGAGCAGGCAGATCTTTTGTCCCTAAATGTAAGCATTCTAAAACAAAGAAAGACATATTGTGAGCATCTCCCATCATCAGTTGGCAGCTCCAGGACCTATACCTTGGGCCGATGCTTTACGAAAGTTCCTCGGAACTGAGTTTTGCCCTTGTATATTACATACACCTGTACTTCCCATCTGTGCATTTTTTTTTTGCTCTTGGCCTCTGATTTGCATCCACCTACCTTATTTACATGGCAGTTTTCATTGTTTCGAATTCCTGGAAGCTTCAGCTGTCATCTGATCTGATTAAACTTTTTCTTTGACTTTGCCAGAGAAAGAGATGAAGACTTTCTACTCTGTAATGGTAAGCAATCTTTCAAACACCAACTGGAACTAAGGGGACCAATCCCTTTCTGGGAGAGAAAGAATTTCTGGTTTTATGTGAGGCTCTGAATCCCTTCATGAATCACACATCTATAAACTCAATTATATATGTGATGGGCAAAGCTCTTGAACCCCTTGGAGAAAAAGAGCAAGAAAATATGTAGACAGAAATAAAGCTACTTCAGTTCAATAAACATTTATTCAGTACTTGCCACGTGCAAGGGACTTTTTAGATCTGAATTTTTTGGTCCTGTTATTTAATCAGGATGGGGAACTCCCAATATGGAGATTACTTCCTGCAATACAGATCAATTACTCATCTGTAACTTATAATATTAGAGAGTTGTATGGGAGTACTGACAGGTGAAATGAACTGTTCGTGATTCTACAAGTAGTGTGTATCAGACACAGGACCTGAATCCAGGATTTCCTTGCCCCAAGGCTGATTTTCTGTTTCCTTGACTATGTTGTCCCCTTCTCCCTCTCTCTGTGAGGCAACATTGTTGGTACCCAAGAACACCTATTACTAGACATGCTTAAAATATCTTCATTCTGGAAAAAGATACATTTTATTAATTAATTGGCAAAATAGAATGGAGATTAGGCTCAGTCAGAAGCCCATCCTGTGCTTATGTCCTGACTTTGTCACATGCTTTTTGGATAGCTTTGGACTAAATAAATCTCTTTAGGTCCCAGTTTCATTTCTTTGGAAGAAGGCATTTACTAAGCACTTCTCTATTCCAGGTACTGTGTTAAGTGCTTTTCAAATATCATCTCCTTTTTATCTGTACAACAGCTCTATGCTTATTTTGTTGTAGAGTCATTTCTGTTGTGTCTGACTCTTCATGACCTCATTTTTTTAATTGTCCAAGATATTGAGTGGTTTGCCATTTCCTTCTCCAGCTCATTTTACAGATAAGGAAACTGAGGCAAACAGGATCACACAGCTAGGAGCTGCTGTCTGAGAATGGATTTGAACTTGTCTTCTTGACTCCAGATCCAGGTCCTATTCACTGCCTCTCCTACTTTGAAATATTTTTATGAAGATATGAAGAGATCCTCTACGTGAAAGTGCTTTCTATAAAACTATAAAGTGCTATTGAATAAAAGGTTCTCTTATCAATAAGCACCATTGCTTTTTGATGATAATAATATACATTGATTTTTATTTATTTATTTTTTTACTACAAATGGCTGTAGAGGATGCCTGCCGGGGTAATTTGTCGTACCTCGTACAAAACAAGTTGCCACATTTATTTCCTATCCTCCTGCCTTCTTGTGCCTGATATCAGGGATAAGAAAGATTAGAGCACATTAACCTCATCATGTAGGAAGCACTTGGATAGTGTGTGTTGTATGTACATGAGGATGGCAGGTATATGAGAAGATTCACAGAATAGGCACAACATTTCCCGTAACCTGACTCTACAGTGCCATGGGACCCCAGGCTAGGTGTCATACACATGGTGACCAGATTTATTGCTGAGGTACAAGGCATAGATTATGTGCTGGAGCCAGCTGGTCACCTGTCAGGCAGAGTGCTGATCCTGAGAAGCAAGCTGCTAAACATCTCGGAGATAACAGCTTTAATGGGTCATAAGCAGTAGGGGTGTCTGGGGGGAGCAGGGAGAAATGAAAAGCCAACTGGAAGGTGTTTCGTGATCAAATTGTAGGAGGGGGTAGACCCAAGCCAGTGATGCCAATGTGATGAACTTGGATGTTTGGGAAGTATTTGATGGGCTGCCTTATGAAACATTAAAAGGAAGATTGGTTCGAATTCACTTAGAGATGAGCCAAACGATAGGAGCTGACAGCTAGCAGAAGCCAAATAAACAGGGTAATGATTAATGGCTTGACATCAAATGAGGGTGGGGAAGTTGCAAGGACTGGGTCTCTGTCTGCCTTTATTTAATAACTTTATAATAATGCAAATAGATAAATGGTATTCTCAAATTGCATCGGATGCTAAATTAGGAAAGGTTGAATAAAAATTGAAACAGAAAGGGCACATATGGATGAAACCTCAACATTTCAGCAAGAAGCGACATAATGGCTTTCTGTTTGGTGCAAGATGATTAAAATTGTCTGGTTTCTTTATTCTTGGCTAGGAAATGAAAGCCCTTCCTGGCTGTTGGCAGAACACTACTTTCTCTCCAGTCTTGGGCTCAGGGGTTATTAGCATGATAGTAACTAGCAATTGCAAAGCAAAGCTCAGAAAAATGCAGAAGAGGACACTTTTACTAGCCCTTAGTGGAAAGACTGAAGAAATAGAAGACAATCCATGATATAATGAAGAAATTCTGTGGATTAGAGAAGATAGAATGGGAGCAGCTGGGTTGTTCAGTAGGTAGTGTGCCAGGCATGGAGATGGGAGGTCCTCACTTCCTAGATATGAGACCTTGGACAAGTTGATTAACACTATTTACCTAGCCCTTACCTCTCTTTTGCCTTAGAACTGATACTTATTATCTATTCTAAGACAGAAGGTAAGGGTTTAAAAAAAGAGATATGATGTAGTGGAGAGAGGGATGGCCTTGAAGTCAGGAAGAATGAGGTTCAGGTCTTTTATCTGATGGAATACAAGGGTAAGTAACAAGTTTATCTTGATATTATCTCCCTCTTCTCCAACATATATCTATATGTGCATAGTTGGCTACATATTGTCTCCTCCATAGAAATGTGAGTTCCTTTAGGTCTGGATCATACTTTTTTATTTTTACCATTTTTGGATCCCCAGAATTTAGCACTGTGCCTGGCACAAAGTAGCACTTAATAAATGCTTGTTGACTACCTGCCTAAAAACTTCTCTGTGCTTTAGGCAACACTCTAAAACCATGCATTACAGTTATGTTACACTGATGGAAGAAGTTCCGATTTGGGGAGTTTCCAACAATGATGAAATCACAAATCTAGAACCATTCCCTCAAAAAAGATAAAAAGTACATTAAGATAAAACTATAGAAGCAAATCATTTCCCCAATAATGATAAGTAAAACCATTAAAAAATCTGGCAACCACATCTCAAGAATGAAACAAGAGACTATTAAAAGAAATAGAGGAAGAATTGAAGGGAAAATTTGTAAAATTAGAGTTCTTAAAGAAAACCATGGGGGGAGAGTAAGCAGTTTGGAAAAGAAGTTAGAAAACATCAGAAAATTTGAGGACATTGTGATAAAAATGTAGTGAAAAAAGAATAAATAAATTCAATGATACAACCAGTAATATTAGAACAGAGCATAAGGATTCCAAGATTGGAAAATAAAACAAAATGAAATAACTGTCAAAAACAACTAACTTAGAAAACAAGACCAGGAGGATGAAATTTAAAATCATTAAGAAGCCTGAAAACAAAACAAAACAAGATAAGGCAAAAATCCTAGATATCAAAATTCAAGAAATCAAAGAAGAGAACTTCCCAAATATACTAGTACCAGAGAAGAAAATGAAAAATAGGTTTACTTCAGAAGTCACCAAATAAAAAAAATCTCCCAACTAATACAGAGGAATAGGATTACTAACTCCTGAGCTTCTAGGTCATAGAAAAGATACTTTAAGTAACAGATAGGTACCACAATGGAAAAAAAGACTAAATTTGGCCCCAAGAAAATCTGAATTTGAATCCTATTTCAGACATGTTCTAGATCTGTGACCTTAGGTGAGTCTTTTCATCTCTTTGAACCTTAGTTTCTCCAGTTTTAAAACAGGGGGAGTTGAATTGATGGCTTGAGGAAGAGAAAATTGAAGAAAAAGTACGCTAAGGAAGGAATAGGTAGAAGAAAGGAGGACCTTTTTATTTCTCATATTTTTGGGACTAGAAGACACTAACTAAACAAGGCATGAAAGTAGGGAGAGTATTTCATAAGCCTCATTGTATTTAACCTAAATGAAGGTAAGGTACAGAAAAATAGTATAGAATATAAATACCTTAAAGAGAGAATTCTTCTTTATATATAAAGAGATTGAAAGGACCCTAAGTAAATATTTCCTATGATACTAATGTGGCTATGATATCTAAACTAGGGAGAGAAGAAAAGACAAAGAGAAATGTAATCCAGTATCCCTAACAAATATTTATGTAGAAATATTGACTAAAATATTATCAAACAGACTAATGTAACATGTTAAAAAAACTATTCACTATGAACAGGTTGGAATCATGGGTGATTCAATATTAAGAAAAATATAAACATACCATACCAAATTAATAACACAACAATAAATATAAAATAATTCTATCAGTAGAGATAGAAAAAGTCTTGATAACACATAACACTGACTTTTATTATAGACATGAGAAAGCATCATAGGATATGGACATTGTTTTATATAAAAACAATATCTAAAATTAAGTGCCAGGAACAGTCCTAGTAGAAAACCAAAGGATCTTTCTCATAAAATAAGAATCGTTATCACTACTTGTTACAGAAATGCTATCTGTAGCAGTTAGACAAGAAAACAAATTGAAAGAATAAATAGAAACAAAGGTGATGCCAAATTATATCTTTTTGTAGATGATACGATGACTTAGAAGAGATTCAATGAAAATTTAATCATAATAATCAACATAGTAACAGTAAAAGAATTTCTCCCTTCCCAAATCACAAGCTTTTCTATATATTACTAGAAAAACTCAGCAGAAGATAAAGAAATTTCATTTAAAATATGGACAAAAATGGATAATAAAAGACACATGCTTTGGTAGATAGTTGGCTAATATAGAATACTCTGTCCCAGAATCTTACCCCCTCTCAGCATGTTCCTGAATTTGTGAAGACAGATGTCTTTCATCTGGGGCAGAAAATACACCAAAAAAAAAATAGACTGCATCCTTTTTTTCCATCTTGCAACACCTAAAAGCTGGAGGAAGTGACTAGATGAGTCTAATGACTTCCTCTACTTCCATAGTCTTTTGGAAATTTTGAGAAATGAAGTCTCTTTCATTAGAAGAAATTTCAACACTTTATTTACCTCATTCCCTTCCTAAACAGTGTCATTTAGAAAAATAAATATAAGACTTTGAACCCAAGGATACATGCATTAAACAATGAGTAGAACAATCTCTACTCTCTCCAGGTAATTTTTCATTGGTATCTTTCCCTTAATACTAAACTACTTTAAGATGATGAGGGCCAGATTGAAGACATCTATAAAGTTCTGGATCTTTTCCCCAGCCACTGATATCTCTCTCCCCACTTGACCCAAATGGATGTTCCCATACTGGCAAAATTGAAAGTAAGGAAATCAGCAGAATCCTCTTGACTTTGAATCCAGATGCAGCTGAAGAAAGAGAAAATATTTTTCATGAATGGAGTTTCATGTTCTCATCTTAGTTGTACACCATTTTTTGGGGGGTAAACACCAAGCCCTCTCTTAAACCAATATCCTTTGTTTTATTGTGGAAGATTATTTTGATTTTACTATTTTTGCTTGGCAATCTTCATAGGCAGACTGGATGGAAAAACTCATGAAATTTGAGCTCACCTCCTGGAGGTTCTTGAGGTCAGATGATTCAGATTCAAATTCCCTCTTGGCTCCAGTTTACCAGATTTGTGTGGGCTAATTTATGTACAAAGAAGACTCGGGGTTGGCTCTTCTAGGTGTCATTTGAGTTTTAAGGGAAATTCTCCAGGTCTAATTCTTTTTGCCAACCTGTTTCCTTTCCTCCTCAAAAAACATTGATTCAACAAGCATTTATTATGTCCCTTCCATATGAAAGCAACTGACATAAAGCTTTCATTCATTTGTTCACTCATTCATTAAACTTTCATCACCTACTATGGAAAAAAGTACTATGTTTTTAACCTTTGGTTCTAGAGCTCACATATAATCTGTCATTTCCTCACAGATTCCATCATGGCAGGCAGTAAAATTGAAGTTACACATGGAGATAATATTTAATTAAATGACTCAATGTATACAAAGTTCCTTCTGAATTACCATTGTGGAGGTGTTCCTGAATTCTTGAAGATAAGGCCAGGAGAACACAAGCTCTGGCAGGTTCTACCATTCTGGAAAAGCTTCACTTTTGGCACCCATGACAAACCTTTGTTTGCTTTCTGAGGATCATCCCAGCTATATACAGTCTCATTAGCAGTAGACTGGCTACATGCTAATCAGTTCTTTGGCTATGGAAGTCCATAGGGAAAAAAAGAAAAATACAGAGGAGACTTCAGACCTGAGAAGAACTGTGCTGCTTCTGCAGTGAGGGTAGTAGTGGAAGAGAAAAGGGGGCAGAACTTACATCAATATAGATAATCACCATTCCTTAAGGAGATTTTATCAGTAAAAACCAACATGAAAACCAAAATTCAGCCAATATATATATGATCTTGACAAAAGAGAGATGGCAGCCAAGGGTAATAGGAGTTTAGAATCCAAACTTTTTGTAAAATCTTATGGAGGAAGATGGAAGGAGATTAGAAGCAGTCCCGTAAAACAGAAACAGTAGAGAGGGAAATGAGTTTATAGAAAGCTTTATAAGAGATACAACTAAGCCAAAACCATCCTGAGGGCTTTTAAGGAAAATAAAAAGACTGGAAAGGTGACAATGAACCTGAAAAATGGAAAACGGTCTGTAGATACTTCACTATTAAATGCCTTTTTTTCATCAATAACACTGGAACCACCATTTTTAGATTCCAATTTCATAGTCCCTCATGTGCTATATGAGGGAATAGAATTGAGCTAAAGAAAAAGCAGTTTGACTAGAACAAAAATGTACAATCCAGAAAAAGTCTGTGCCATAGGCAAAACCATTTTGAAAGAATTAAATTGTTGATTGTTCTTTTAATTGTAAAGCATAATTTTTATCTATTTTGTTAAATATTTTGATATTACATTTATATGTTTTACCATCCATTTAAAAATTTTAGAGTTCTGAACATTCTCCTTACCTCCTGTCCCTTTCCCATCTCTGGAAAAGGCAAGTGATTGTACATGTGTGAAGTCATGCAAAATATATTCCATATTTTTGATGTTGCAAAAGAAAATATATTCACAAAGAAAAAAGTAAAGTGAAAAAGTATGCTTTAGCATTCACTCAGAGTTCATAAGTTTTCTCTCTGGAGTTGAATCACATTTTTTTCATGGGGTTCTTGGAACTGTTTTACAGTTGATCATTGAACAGTATTGCTATGATTGTATAAAGTGTTCTTCTAGTTCTGCTCTCCTCCCTTTGTATAAGATTTCCCAGGATTTTCTGCAGTCATAATGCTCATCATTTTTTATAGTGCAGTAGTATTTTATCATAATCATATGAAAACAGTTATTCAACCATTCCTCAATTGATGGGCATCTCCTGAGGTATCAATTCTCATGATATCTGAAAGCAAGGGAGATAGCACATACTTGGGGGGGGGGGATTCAGCATGTATTGTCAACATTAAAAGACAATTGAGAAAATAGGAATAATGATTCACCAAATTGCCTACTTTTTCTTCTCCATGAAACTTTCACAGGAATAATCTACCCATTCTTTGAGAAGGTCCTTGATGCAAATTTGATAATGGAACATACAGACTTACCAATGATAGTCTATAGCTGAACACATCTTTACAGTCACACAATTTACTGAAAGATGTACACAACATAAGATACTAATGGGCTTATTTGTTGACTATTAAAAAAAGATTACTTGGTCAAACAAAATACTATCTTAGATATGATCTCCCAATAAGATGTCTTTTTAAAGCAAAACAAAACAAAACACCAATTTATTTAAAGGTGGTTAGTCCCAAGGTTGGAATTATCAGGCAATTCTTCCATTCCTGGAGAATCTCTCAAGATGAATCTGGATTCTTTTCCAAGGGAGCTAGTTTAGTTTACCATCTTTGGGGAGTCACCAAGTTGCTTCAATGCTCTCTGAAGTCACTGTCCTGTTTCCTCAGATAAGTTTCTATACAAGAGCCAATGATTGTCAGGGTATTCAGAGACAGATTCTCATTTTTGTGCCTCAAGAATTATGGTGGTTAGGAAGATAAATCTTCCTGACTCTAGGCTCTGCACTTTATCCACGGCATCATCTAGCTACCCCTCTTTCATTGTATTTGAATATTTCTTATTGAAAAACATTTTAAATAGTTTTATGAATATCCAATGTATAGGGCAGAATGTCTTCCAAAAATTTTGGAAAAGACTTCTGTATAAAAACCCATTAAAGAGAACCAGCAAGGGGCCCATTTGAATGAGTAGTTTTTCATTATTTTTTGGATAAAGATATGATTTTATAGTCTGTCCTCATATTCTAATATATTGTTTCTAACATCTAGCCCTACTAAGTTCTAAAGCTATCTTCTTCATTTAGCATGTAATGAGGTAACAGCTATGCTTTCAGAAGTTTTATATGGCTAACGTTTGTCTATAAATTTGAATTAGGGTTGGAAAGCCCCATGATGACTCCATGAAATGTCTCTAAATCATAGCTTTGTCCCTTATGTGAGGCCTGCGGGGAAGCCAAAGGTTATGTTGTCTGCTTTCATTTATAAATATGTCACACTCCATTTAACCCAGAGTCTGGGCCCCTTCACAGCTGGCCATAGAGTTGTATCTATGGCATTTATTAAGGTTTCAGTCTCTTAATATCCTGTTGTTTTCCCACTTGCCTCAAATAAGAAGAAAACCCATGCTTATGATATGGAGAAGAAGTAAAAAAAAGGTTATTTCATGAGTGGCTGTCTTATTCTTTCTGTCTCTTTTTATAGAAAAAGAAAGGTCATTGACATAAACATTTATAGGCTACTAATAAAATAGCATATCATAAGATTTTTTATTTTCATTTAAATTGAATAAAAATTTTTATGTAGTAATGCCATTTTAGTTTGACTATTTTTCTTTATCTTGATAGTTCATATAAAGAAATAGGAAAGAGGCAATATTGTACAGGGCAGAGGTATGTGGCTACAAAATTCTCAAATGGGGCTCCAGTAAGAAAATGTTTAGCAAAATAAATGAAAATACAATAAAACACAGATAATGCAAATTTTTGATTTTCTTAGACAATATTGCAGTCACAGGAATCAGTTTGTATTTCCAGCTAACACCAATGGTTTAGTGGATCAAGATGGGGAACTTGACTTGAGGTCAGAAATGTGGGTAGAGGTTCACGTTTCACCTCTGACACCCACTGTCTGTGTGACTTTGGGGAATTTGATTTACCTCTCTGAATACTAGGTAACTGTCTAAAATTTTAAGTTACAGAATAGTTGCCCTCCTGGGCTGGGATGGAAATTTACCTCACCTAGAGTTTCCTACAATAAGATGGTGGGGAAATTATGGTACAATGGAGAAAGGCTGGAGTTAAAGACTAAAGAACTGGATTTGAAGATTAATTATGCTACCAGTCATTATGGCAGCTAGGGCTGCGTTCAAATGTGGCCTCATATACTTACTAGTTGTGCAACTCTGGACATATCACTTAACTCTATTTGCTTGAATCTCTCTATTTGTAAAATCAGCTAGAGAAGGAAATGGCAAACTGCTCCAATATTTTTTGTAAAGAAAACCCAAATGGGATCACAGAGTCATACATGACTGAAATGACAGAACAATAGCCATTGTGGTAAAGTTCTTTAAGTTGGGCAAATTCCTTAATCTCTGGGTTTCAGTTTCCTAATGTGAAAAAATGACAGGGTTGGGGTTGATGATCTCTACGGTTCCATCCTCTCTGAAAATATGATCCTATTATAATCTTATAAAATTACAGGTCTGTACCAAAAGATCCTATTATGATTTTATAAAATTGCATGGTCTACCAAAAGCAAACAAAAAACTGGTAGGATTGAAAACATGGCTACTGGTATTATAGATTTAAATGTAAAATAAGTATTTTAGACTTAAAAACAAGTTAAAATATAAGTAGAACCTTAAAGTCTGCAAGGCGCTTTGCAAATATGATCTAATTTTATCCTAACAACAACCTCAAAAGGTAGGTGCTATTATTTACCACAGTTTTACGAATGAGGAAACTCAGGCAGGCAGAGGCTATATGACTTCCCAGGGTCTGGTAACTAGTAAATATATGAGGTTAGATTTGAGGACTTCCTGGTTCAGACCCAGCGCTATCCACTGCTCTACCCAAGTGGTCTTTCCTAATATTAGTGCTATTATCTCTAAAATATAGCAAAATCTGGATTATTCTCTGTCATCAATAAATAAAGCCCATAATTCTTGAGATACAATGAACTTTAAACTAAATAGTACGATTTCAGTTCTAGGGTCACAATATTACCAAATCTTCACACACGGGACATATTTACTATGAAATACAATCATAAATATTTAAGATGAAACCATAGGTGTGTAGATGAATCAAAGGTGCTTTCTGGTTTAGAATGACTTTTTATGATTAGATTTGGTAGCTATTCAGCCTTCAAATTCATGAATACACAAAATGCTTCTCATTCAATAGTATCAAATAGCAAAACTGAATATTGTCTCTTTTTGGAGTCAATGTTTAAATAAAAATTGGACTTCAATCTAGGTCTCCTGGAAAGGAGAATCCTGGGTGAAGAGAGGTGAAGGTGTTTCTTTCTGAGATTGTACTGTAAATAGTCGACCAACTCATTGAGTAAATGCTCTTGTTTGATTTACTCTATCCATTATAGAGAAAAGAACATTAATTTGGACTTGGTGCGAATCTTACCTCTGTCTATGTGATTTTAAGAAAATCATTGAATTTTGCTGAACTTTAATTTCATTCTCTCTAAAATGGAAAAGAGACAATAATATTGGCATTGCCTGCCAGTTGTGGTTGTTAGAGAATAAACTATAAAGAAAAACATGAGCTTGTTATTATTTATTTTGGAATAGGATGGCCAACAGAGGAATTTGGGGCCTTGAGTTATATCTTATATAGTGATTTCAATTTTGTAGTGAATTGTTTCTTTTATAAACCATTTCTATGTTTTTAAAAATTTACTTATTCATTTAGAATATTTTTCCATGGTTATAGGATTCATGTTCTTTCACTCCCTTCTTCCCTTCCCCCTCCCAGAGCTGACAAGCAATTCCACTGGGTTATACACGTATCATTGTTCCTGATCTATATCTACATTATTCATATTTGCAATAGAGTGGTCATTTAAAGAAAAATCTCCAATCATGTACCCACTGAACCATGTGATTGATCCTATGGTTTTCTTGTGTTTTTGCTCCCACAGTTCTTTCTCTGGATGTGGATAGTATTCTTTCTCATAAGTTCTTCTGGGTGGTCTTGGATCATTGCATTGTTGCTAGTAGAGAAGTCTATTATATTTGATTATGCCACAGTATATCAATCTCTGCGTACAATGTTCTCCTGGTTCTGCTCCTTTCACTCTGCATCAATTCCCAGAGGTTCTTCCAGTTCACATGGAATTCCTCCAGTTCATTATTCCTTTCAGCACAATAGTATTCCATCACCAACACATACTACAATTTGTTCAGCCATTCCCCAATTGATGGACACCCCCTCATCTTCCTTTTTTTTTTGGCGTGGCTATAAATATTTTTGTACAGGTATTTTTCCCTATTATCGTTTTGGGGTACAAACCCAGCAGCGGTATTGCTGATCCATTTCTATCTTGATAAAATGGCAGCAGCACGTGAACTAGCCATGGTAGAGGACAGGGTTTTAACCACAAGGAACATTAGGAAGTATTGTTCCACTCGAGCTGGAAGTCCCTTCACCTAGTTACTTATATCTTTGTCTCCTAGTGCTCCTGGGCTTCCATTAACAAGAACTTCCTTGATATGGCCCCAACAACAGGTCAGAGTAGATGACTGGCTGCCTGAATTTAAAAGCACTAAAGATTCCCTTCACCAAAAAGAGCTTCCTCTAGGACTTTCTTTGGTACACGACTAGCTCAAGATCATGTAGCAAGTTAGTGAGAAAGTTGATACTTTCAATCCAAGTCTCTTCACAACCAGTCTAAGACTTTCCAGTATGTCATGCTCATATTGAGTGAATCTGGATAGGCTTCATAGAGTCATTGGAATTTTGAGATGTGATGGGATGATGCAGGCAGAACAACCCATACCAAGACGTGATTCCAGCGAAACAGCACTGTCCTGCTTTGGAAGATCCCTGGCAGTGCAAGAAGCATTAGGATAGGGCAAAGCTAATATCATTGTCTCACCTGATGAATGAAGCAATATGTTTCAGATGCATTTTGCCTATAAAGTCAAGACATGACAAGAAGAGTTGGAGAAATAGAAAAATAAGTGATATAGTTCTTGGCCAGGGTACAAATGAGAACTGATGAGAAAAGAGAGGCGAAATGGTGATCAAATCAAAGTACCTTTCTGACATGGCCACAATTTTTAGTGTTAAGACTGTAGGGATGAAAATGTGCCTTCTGAGAGGAGGCTGTATTTCTTCCTTTAGAAGACTTTAAGGGGAACAACATTTGGGGGTGAGCGAGAGCAGTTGGTAGGAGGCTAACTTAAACTGTTTGTCTGAGAACTCTGTCTTCCTTCTTCCCTTGAGGACTGCTTGCAACAAATCAATCTGAAAGGGTGAGACTGTATTGATTATCTGCTCCATTCCATTATCTGTTCCATTCTCCATCAGCAGTTCTGCTTGGCTTGCCCTCCATGGAATAACACATACTCCCTGTAGGATAAGCTGATTTACCTGAAATCCTGTTGCCATGAGGAATGACTCAGGTTTGGATACTCTATACCAGTGATGGCGAACCTTTTAGAGACAGAGTGCTGGACCCCACCCCAACCCACCCCTCAGACTGAGTGCTATGCTCACCCCCTATTACCTTACACAGGGGAGGGAGAAAGTGCTATTATTGCCTCTCCCTTCTGATATAGGATTAGAATGAGGAACATGAAACTCCCAAAGCCATCCTTTATAGAGGGCTCACAATGTTAATGGGAACTGTATTTTTTTTTTTAATCAACAGCTCTGGTGGTTTCTGGTGCAGCTAAATGGTCCAGTGGATTGAATGCTAGGCCTGGAATCAGGAAGACTCATCTTTCTGAGTTTAAATCTGGCCTCAGACATCTATTAGCTGTGTGACCCATGGCAACTCACTTAACCCTGTTTCCCTCAGTTTCCTTATCTTTAAAATGAGCTGAGGAAGGAAATGGCAAACGACTACAGTATCTTTGCCTAGAAAACCCCAAATGGGGTTATGAAGAGTCAGACATAACAGTAAAATGACTGAACAACAAATGATTTCATCTCAATGGGACAACCTACCCCATTCCCCATTTTGCAGCTTACTTTTGTGTTTGTCTTCTACCATTAGATAGTAAACTACTTGAGAGCAATGAGTATCTTTTTATTATTTGTATCCCTAGAGCTTAATGTTATACATGGAACAAAGCAGGTGCTTATTGAATGTTTTTATTTAACTGAATTGAATCCACTAATTCCTAATGAAAAATTCTTACCTTTGTTTAAAAGAACACTTCTTTTTTATTTATTTATTTAATTTTGAATTTTTTCCATGATTCAATGATTTATATTCTTTCTCTCTTCTCCTTCCTCCCCCCTCCTGTAGCCAATGAGCAATTCAACTGGTTTCACATGTGTCATTGATCAAGACCTATTTCCATATTATTAATATTTGCACTAGGGTGATCATGTAGGGTCTATATCGCTAATCATATCCCCATCAAATCATATGATCAAGGAAATGTTTTTCTTCTGTGTTTCTACTCCCACATTCTTTCTCATAAGTCCCTCAGAATTGTCCTGGATCATTGTATTGCTGCTAGTAGAGAAGTCTATTACATTCAGTGGTGCCACAGTATATCCATCTCTGTGTATAATGTTCTTCTGGTTCTTCTCCTCTCACTCTACATCAGTTCCTGGAGGTTGTTCCAGTTCACATGGAATTCCTCCAGTTTATTATTCCTTTGAGCATAATAGTATTTCATCACCATCAGATACCACAATTTGTTCAGCCATTTCCCAGTTGATGAACACTCCCTCATTTGTCCATTTTTTTTTTGCCACCACAAAGAGTGCAGCTATGAATATTTTTGTACAAGTATTTTTTCCTATTATCTCTTGGGATACAAACCTAAAAGAACACTTTTTGACAGACTTTGATATCCTCAACACCAGTGTCCTGAATTTTGCATCAAACACAAAGGTGCCATAGGTTAACTAGATATAAATGTAAATTTAGCTAGAGAGACCAACACTTGGCTAAGTGTTGTTTTTTTTTTTAATTTAAATTTGTTTGTTTTGCTATATTTAAAATAACCAGGTTCTTTCCTCCCTCCTCTTCCCCCCATCAGAGAAGGCATCATTTGACAAAAAAAGTCTGTAAAAATTATGTCTTGCTTATTTCTCTTTATAGTTCTTTCTCTGGAGGTGGATGTACACAAGTCATTCTTCAAACTATTTTTCTGTTGCTCTTGGTTTTGCTTGTTTCACTCTTCATAATTTCATGAAGGTCTTTCCATGTTTTTAATTGAAAATTTTAATTAATTAATTAAGAATATATTTCCATGGTTACACGATTCATGTTCTTCCCCCCCTCCATATCTGACATGCAATTCCACTGGGTTTTACTTGTGTCATTGATCAAGACCTATTTCCATTTTATTGATAATTGCACTAGAGTGATTGTTTTAGAGTCTACATCCCTAAATCATCAACCCATGTGATCAAGCAGTTGTTTTTCTTCTGTGTTTCTATTCCCACTTTCCATATTTTTTTAAATGAACTTGCTTTTAATTTCTTATGATGAAATAGTATTCCATCACAATCATATGCCACAACTTGTTTAGCCATTCCATAATTGGTGGGCATCCCTTGAATTTGTAGTTCTTTCTCACTACAAAGAAAGCTATTATAAATATTTTAGAAAATATAGATTTTTTTCCTTTTTCCCTGATCACCTTAGGAAATAAATCCAATAAGATTATTACTGGATCAAAAGGTATAACATATACACAGTTTTATTAACCCTTTGGATAGAATTCTAGATTGTTCTCCAAAATGGTTTCATTAGTTCATAGTCCCACCAAGACTACATTAATGTCTCTATTTTTCCACCTTCCTTTGAACATTCATCATTTTGACCTTTTATCATTTTAGAGAGTCTGATAGGTATGAGATGATATCTCAGAGTTGTTTTGTTTTGCATTTCTCTAATCAATAATAATTCATAGTATTTAAAAATATAGTTATATACAGTTTTGATTGTTTTTATTAAAAAACTGCTTATCATGTGTCTAAATGTTAGGGATTTCTCTTGACAGAGAATGGAAGCAGTTATGATTGGATTGATAATTTTTCATCTAAAACTCCTTAAAGCTGCAGAGGAAAGAATCACATTGACCTTATATTGCCCATATGGTTAAAATAATCTAATTATTGTAAAACTGTTAAAAATCAGCAAGCATATAAAAGTGTTTATTAAGTGCCAAGCATTGTGCAAGGTGTTGGGGATACAAAGAAAAATTTTAAAAAATCATCTCTTCTCTCAAAGAGGTTTCATTCTGATAAGGGAGACATATACATAAACAAGAATATATAAGGTACATAGAGTCATGGAAAGCCATCTTAGAAGAAAAGGTATTAGAACATGTAGGATTAGAGAAGGCTTCCATATGGAACATGATGTTTTTGCTGAATTTTGAAGGAAGTCAAGACACTAAGAGATAGAGGTAGAGGAGGGAGGGAGAACATTCTAGGAATTGGAATAGCCAGTGCAGAGAAAAAGATATTAGAAATGGAGTGTTGTATATGAGAAGTGGCAAGTTTCTCAAATGAACATACTTGGCATTTTCACTTCAAGATAAGGAAGCTCAGATTCAGAAATCTCATGGTTGTAGGTATTGAGAGTAAACTTTGGACATGGACCTTTCTTGACTCCAGATTGAGCATTCTTTATTACTCTATCACCATATATCATCTAGTCAGCCACCATTTTGCCTCCTACAAGCTGCTTTAATCAACCCAGCTTTTAATTCGTTAGATGACAATTTAATCTGTAGCTGGACCACAAGTCACAGGTCCTGTTGATGAAGTAGGTACTTGTGGTTGGCTGCCTAGTGGTCAGAGTGAACTATGAAAACCAAGTTTAGGATTTAGGGTTGGAAGGGACCTTGGTGCCCATCTAGTTCAACGACCTCATTTCACAGATCAGGAAAGTGTGTCAGAAGAGAGGAAAACATTATAGCTTATAATTTAGAGGAAGTTTTCTACAAGCCATTAGAAACCAGAGTGATTAAAGTGTATCTACTTCACTGCTGCTGATTCTGATGAATGTTATGGTCATGTGGACTTTGGTTCCTGTCAAGGAGTCTTTAAGTAGTCAAGATGTCTTTTCATTAAGTTGCAAACTTTACTTTATCTGTATTTGCTCCCGTCCCATAAATACAGAGAGACAGACTAAAATCCTGGATTTTAATTGGTATGAGTTCAAATATGAAAGAACATTAAAAAAATATGTGGATAGGAGCTGTCAGCTGGAGAAATAAGAGTTTGGAAAGTAACTGCTTGCAACAAATGAACAAACTGGGTATATTTCATCAAGAAAATATTTTTGCTCATTCAATTTTCCATACATATTGAAATTGCATACCTGAGGAGCAGTATAAAATTTTGACTCAAATTCGGGAGAAATGGGATTCAGATATTAAAGTTACTCTCACACAGCTACCACTGTAATTCTGGCATTCATTACTTCTTGACTGAACTGTTGTAATGGCTCCCTCTCCCCAGCCCCAGTATAACATCATTTATTAATAGGAGCATATGATCTATTAATAAAGGATGGGTCAATCATGTATGGGTGCGTGGAAAGATTACCACAACTTTCTAATTGGTCTCTTGGCCTGCAATCTTTATCTTTTCAGTCCATCTTCCAGCCAGCGGCCAAAGTGATATTTCTAAAGCAAAGGCAAACTATTCAAGGAGCCTCAGAGGTTCCATCTTTCCTGTGGGATAACATTTACTTTCCTTTGAAGGTGGCATTCTTGTTACTGTTGTTAATGGGATAAATTGTGTAGACAACTGGTTGCATTGGTCAGGTTGGCTTTCCTTTAACAAAAATGAATACAATGTAAGCTGCTTTAAACAGGACTCAGATAAGTGATACCATCCATCATCACATGCTTCTTCTCTATTCCACTTTTAAGAGAAAAAAGCAGTATGCCTTAACACAAAGACCTAGAGTACTGTTTTTCAAAAATATTCACTAGAATGGGTCCTGGAGTGAGACCAGTTTTAGTGGATCCTTCCTCTTTGTTGGCTTCTCATTTCATCCCTTCTCTTCTTCTTTCCTTTTACAGACATACTTTTTTCCTTAGAGCTTTCTCCTTCTTTTACATGGCTGTTGTGCTGGATATTGATTTCTTTTTTAATCAATTTTGATTAATTTACATAAAGAGTTTGCTTTTGCAGATTATGACTAAATGCAGCTCAAGTATGCAGAAGTTGGGGAGGAGCAGGGGAGGGAGCTCTGCCATTCTAAAGAGGTTTTATATTTCATAGAATATATGAGAGGATTTAATTTCTGGCTTGGTGGTCAATGAGACCTCATGGGACAGAATTTATGAGTCATTTTATCCTAAATGCCCCTGATGCTACTAGATGTGTCACCTCTTACCTCCTTCCCCAAACTCCAAGTCTCAAGTGAGAGGAATGGAGGAGGAGTGAGTGAGGAGATGCCTAGGAGAGGAGAAAATATGAGTTCACCAAAGAAGCAGAGATGACACAGGTCAGGGACCTGTTCTCTAAAAGGTTCACCATCACTGGTATATGAACTCCTTGACAGCTAGAAGGGCATCATTTCCTTCTTTTTGATCCTAGCACTTTAAATATAATGCCTGGCACTTAGTGTTTTTTCCCCCTTTTTTGGTCAGCTGATCAATATGGAGCTTTCCTAGCCTTTAAGATTAAGATTAAAGATTGGATCTTTGAGCAGAAGTAATCAGGCACTGAAGTCTACTGCCATGAGGTTTCCATGAATTGTGCCTGTGCCTTATGTTGGTTGAGGACTAGAACATGGTCAGGTACCAATTTCTTTTCTTTCTCTCTTCCCTTTTCCTTTCTTCCCTCTTTTCTCTTTCCTTTCCCCTCTTCTCTCTTATGTCCCCTCTTTTTCCTCCTTTTCAGTTCTCTCCTCTCCTCTCCTCTCCTCTCCTCTCCTCTCCTCTCCTCTCCTCTCCTCTCCTCTCCTCTCCTCTCCTCTCCTCTCCTCTCCTCTCCTCTCCTCCTTTATTTCCCAACATTTCAGTTCCCTTACCCCCTTTCTTAGAGCCACAGATGATTTTTTAGAAAGGGAGGGGGAAAAAAGGAATTTTAAATTCAACAGAAATATGCATTGCTAACCCATGGCATCCTGCCTCTGCACTAGGATATCAGTTTCAAGCTTTAATATTTAAAAAGATTTGTGAATTTTGTTAACGTGGGCAGTTCTTTGACAGATGGCATAATTTCTCTTAATCTTAGTAGTTAGTCTCCATGGAGAGTTATAATATCATTTACCTTTCGGTGTTTATGAGGATCAAGTGCAATAATATTTGTAAAATGCCTAGAAGGCACAGTGCCTGGCACATTGTAGATGCTCACTAAATGCTCCCTTTCCTTCCCTCTAGTGACTAACTTTCTCATGATCAGTTTCTCTGAATCTAGGATAGTCCTCAGATGAGAGATACATAATCTGTAGCTGGTCTCATTCTT
Source organism: Monodelphis domestica (assembly GCF_027887165.1). Taxonomy (NCBI): domain Eukaryota; kingdom Metazoa; phylum Chordata; class Mammalia; order Didelphimorphia; family Didelphidae; genus Monodelphis; species Monodelphis domestica. The sequence goes on along the minus strand of NC_077230.1, from coordinate 130,983,741 downwards.
GGAGACTTTTCAGCTTGTTAGACACCCCCAGAGTTTGTGTTCTTCCGATAACCTTTGAACTTGTGTTTTTACGACATAACCTTTGAGGACCCAGAACTCCAGCAATCAAACATCAGAACAAGATCTTGAAAAGGAAGAGCATTTGATCTGGCCACTGCTACCTGACTTACCTGTCTTTAACTTTTCAGTGACTTGACTTTCCCTTTTTTCAACCCTTCATCATCAGGCAGCCAAATTTTTCACTAGGTTTACCAGCAAGTAGTGCTTTGAAACATTTTCAAGTTAAAGTGCATTAAATGTGTTATGGAACCTGCCTGGAATAATTGCTTCTGTTTGGCTTCCTTGCCTCATTTTATTGCTTCAGTTAACAGGGAAAATAAGGTCCTTGCTATCTTGTCGGCTGTTGTACATGGTTGTCTGATTTCTTTAACACCTAAATGCACATTACCAGGTTCCAAGGTTTAGGGTCACTTTAGCTGTATTTAAAAAAAATCAAATGTAGTATCTTGCCATACCTTTAAAATGCTGTTGTCTGTTGCCTGACAACCTGGCCCTATAGCAACTAACCTTGAACCTCATTCATCTGGGCTTGTCAGGGAGGGTGGTGTTCCACACAAATGAATGTTCCAGATAACTGAAATTTCTTTAGATGACCCACATTTTTATTTTAGCCACTTATAATGAAATAATTTCTGAAATGCATTACATATGTCATGGGAAGGCCACATGTATTCCAAAATATTCACAGCAGACCTTTTTGTGCTAAAAAAAATGGAAACAGACTAGGCATATATTGATTCATTTGTATCTGGACAAATTGTGGCGTATGAATGTAATATTCTGGTGTTCTAAAAAACCAACAGAGTTAGAGCATAGCATAGTAGAAAGAAGGCTAGCCTTGAAGTCAGAATGACTTGAGTTCAAAACAAGCCTCCTACATATATTGCCTGTTAATCCTATGAAAGTCATGTAACCTCAGTGCTGTAACAACTCTCTTATGACTATACCTGGAAGAATAGTTCTTGGTCTGTATCAGCAGAGGGAGTGTTCTCATCTGGGAACTCCCAATGCTAATAAAATTCTGGGTCTGTACAAAAGGAGAAGAAATAAAAAAAATACAAGAAATTCAGAGAATTATGTGAACTGATGCAGAAAGAAGTAGATAGAACCTGAGAAACAATAGTGCTTTTACCTAAAAGAATACAAAATAAAACCGAATTCAGTGCCTAATACTGCCTGGAACATAGTAGCCTAGGCAGTGCAGTGGAGAGAGTACTTCCTTGGAGTCAAGATGATTCATCTTCTTCAGTTCAAATTCAACTTTAGATACTTATTAGCTGTTTGACTCTAGGAAGGTTACTTAACTCTGTTTGCCTCAGTTTCCTCATCTGTAAAATAAGCTATAAAAGGAAATGGCAAACTACCCTAGTCTCTTTGCCAAGGAAATACCAAAAGGGGTCACAAAGAGTAGGACACTACTGAAAAATGACTGAACACATAGTAAACATAATAAATGCTTGTAGGTTGACAATTTTAATGACTAATCTTGGCCTGGAGAAGAGATGAAGAAATATACCTCCCTCTTTTCTTTGGAAAGCTAGGTAACTCTGAATGCTGAATAATGTAATCACTGCCAGACAAAGTTGCTATCAATTGCCTTTGCTTAACTGTTTTTATTATAACTCTTCATTTTCCATCAGCTTCTCTGCATATTTTTTGATTCCAGAAACATCATGCTTCCCCCAGGATAAGCTCATCATCTGAAATCTCATCATCATGGAGATAAACCAATCTTGGTTCCCACAGCTGCCTCTCTCCTCCAACTGGAGGGTAGAACAATAAACTCCTCCCAAAGCCTCTCTTTGCAAAGAGCTATGAATTTTGCAACAAAACTCTTCCTTTCTACTCAGTTACTACTCAAAATCCACTTGTTTTGCACTCCAGGCCCTGCCCCCAAGCTCCCAGGATCCTCTGGTGATCTACAGTGCTCCTTCTTTTATAGCTTCCTTTTGTGCACAGTCTTCCACATTAGATCACATCTTATCCTTGAATGTAGCATCCGTCTTTCTTATTATATTTGTATTCCTAGAACTTAGCACAGTGTCTGGCATATAGTAAACAATTAACATTTATTGATTATTGGCTATTGACTACAGGGTAAATTTACTGGGAGGGAGGAAGTTTATGTCTAGAAATGATGATGATATTAATAAGAAGATAGCAACAAAACTTAAAAGCATAACATATTCTTTAATAACTAAAAGAAAGGACACTAAACATGATTTTGACATATTGTTTTATTACTCAAATTTAGCAGGGAAATTCATCACTGTAGTATATTGTTGCATTTTTTCTAGTCATTCAGTAAGCATTTATTAAGCACCTACTATATGCCAGGCACTGTGCTAAGCAATGTAGTTACAGAGATAAACAAAAGACAATCCCTTTTCTAAAGGAGCTTGCAGTCCAGTATGAAAAACATTAAACAACTGAACAAATAAACTGGAATTTGATAAACTGGAAAAATGGACACAGGAGAGGCACTAGCATTCAAAGGGACTAGGAAAGGCTTCTTGTATTAGATAGAATATTAGCTGGAACTTGAAGGAAGTCAGGAGGGAAACCATTGTAGAATGAGGAACAGTGAGTTAAAATGCTACTTGGGCGATGGAGAATCTTTTTAGAGAGACAGCAAGAAGACCATTGCCACTAGATTGCAGAATACATGGTAGGGTGTGAGGTTTATGTAAGAAGATTGGAAAGGTAGAAGAGCAGGTTATGAAGGGTTTTGAACAGAAGATTTTTCATTTGATCCTGGAGGTGATAGGGAACCATTAGACTTTACATATTTTTTGTTTATTTTTAAACTTTTACCTTCTGCCTTAGAATGGATATTAAGTGTGAGTTCCAAGGTCAAAGTAATAAGGGCTGATGGATTGGCATTAAGTGACTTGCCCCAGGTTACACAGGTAGGAAGTATCTGAGGCCAGATTTGAACCAGAGATCTCTCATCTTCAGGCTTGAAGCTCTATCCACTGAGTCAGTTACCTACCCCAGTCACTGGAATTTATTAAGTAGAGGGATGTTATGGCCAAGGCTGAACTTTAGGAAGATCGAGCTGACAATTGATTGGATGATAGACTAGAATGCTAGATGTAAGACTATCAGTTGGCACTTTTGCCACTGTTCTTTTTCTAGTAACTTTTCCTAATCAACAGTTTCTGGTTCCCTATTTCACAAAGAAAGCAGATCACTAAGCTTATAAGAATCTGTAATGTTAATTAAGGATTAATTAAATGTATACTCAATCTTTGATTGGTTAATCGTCAATGACAATGTTAAGATTTATTAAGAATGGTAAGTTAAGCAATTTGTAATTGTGGAAATTGTTCTAAAAGCAGAACCAAGAGACCCATGTTTTGGTCTTGGTTTTTTCACTTGGTAGTTGTTTGGCTTGGAGAAAGTCACTTCACTTCTCTGGACTCAGTCTCCACATTTGTAAAGATGAAATATTTCAATGAGACCATCAGCAGATTTCTTCTAGTTCTAAGAGTCTATGATTCTATTAAGTCAGACTCAATAAGACTGATTGAAGTTTCTAGGAGAAAAGCATATAGCATTTTTCTTCCAGGAGTTTAATGACAACTATCTGGGGGTATGAGTGGGGGAGCCTTAGAGGATTTTTTCCCCTACTTACTTCCTAGTGCTAGATTGTGTTCAAGAGGGTTAATGTTGCCAGAAGTCTGACCTTAAGAAATGTAAAGTGTAACTGTAATAACTGAGTGATTGATTCTGCCCTTTTAGCCTAGACACACAGAGAGAATTAAGGAAAGGATTTGCCTAGAAATGAGGGAGGCAAAAAGATTTATACTCTGAACATATTTAAGATGGATCAACGATAATGTGGTAAAGTGGAAGATGCTTCAAGCCTATGTCATATCTAAATTGAGATGTGAATCTTAACAAATAGGAAGCAATTGCAATAGAATCTCATTTCCCGCCACCTTCCCTTCAATTTTATTATTAATGGCACACAGATTACTGTCTTTCTTCCATTTATTTTCACATTTTATGAAAACACTTTAGTTGTTGACATTTTAGACACCCTTGCTAATGATGAAAACTCATTGTCCATTATATGGGGCTGTAAGGAATAGAAATCACAGAGCTTGAGGAGAGATGGTTGTTAACAGGAAGAACACTGCCCCAGTCACAAATCACAATAAAAATGAACTAAACTTTAAGAAGCCTGAAGACATTATTTGAATGATGCCTGAAAAATGGCTGCAGATGCTTCCTCTTGTCATGAAGAATGGTCGTCACTGACCATTGTGGGACATGAAGGGTAAGCTGTAAGAATACTGGAAAGGTAGGAAGGAGTCAAGTAATAGAGACCTTTCAAATCTAAACAGAGGATTTCCTATTCATAATTAATACCTTATAACTTTTTAAAAGTCAATTGACCCCTCTGTGCCTTAATATTCTATTTTGTAAAATAAGGAGGCTGCCTCATCTTCGCTTCAAGCAGAAAAGAGGTTAGGCATGCATATGTGACTGAACATCTCATGAATGGGAGGAAATTCTCTGAGAAATTTTGCAGATGACATTAAACTATTTGAAAGAGTAAAGTCAAGGTGGTAGAGATAAATTGTTGAAAGACCTTGAGCCTGAATGAATGGGTAGAAAATTGGCAGATGAGTATCATTGTGGACAAGATTAAGCTAATACATTTCAAAATAATAAAAATTCTGCAGTTAGACTAACAGGCATGGGGATATTTTTTATTCATTCATTTATTCAACAAATATTAATTAAGCATCTGCTATATGTGCAGGCTATGGGGAACACATGGTCCCAGCTCTCAAGTGGCTTATGAGTGTTTGGTAAGATAAGAATAACAAGGGAAACACTGACATAATTATGAGCCTTAAATCAGTGCCTCTTGACTAGAAGAGTCCAGACATACTTTGAAGTATTTTCTCACCCTAAGGACCTAAGATTTTGACCTGAAAAGGTTTCAGGGGTCATTTTAGTCCAACTTTCTCATTTTACAAAATAGAATATTAAGGCATAGAGGGTCAAGTGATTTGTTTAAAGTTATAAAGTTTTAAGTATAAATATAAAAGCCTCTGTTTAATTTCAGAAAGTCTTCTTACAATTTGCATCTCACCATGAATTCTCTAAAACATGGCAATTAAAGGGAGGAAGTAGTTTCTCATCCTCTTGCCACTATTCATAATTCTTTGGCCTGATAATTGAATCTAAATTTTTGTAGAAGAGTTATGGAAATTTTCTATAGAATGCTCTAAGCTTTCAGTAGCATTTTCTAAAATACAATAAAAGAATAAAATATCTCTCAGGTTCTTCTCTCTTTTATTCATTACTCTTGCTTTCTTCTCACTTCTACTCTTTCTCTCTTATTCCTTTTTATGCCTCTTCTCTCATTACCAACCAGCCATATCCATCACCAATCATAGTCCTTGAACCAGGTTTTTCATTTGTCTCAGTTCTTCAAAGGGGGTGGGGAGAATGGAAGGAAAAAGGGAGAAGACAAATGCCTTTTCATGTGCTTTATAATATGAGACACCCGTTGTAAGCATCACAATCATTAGAGTTCCATTTGCTGTATGTGCTGTCCATAGCCCCCTATGATTGGGCCAGAATGAAGGACAAGAAATACAGGTGAGGTCAAGTGCCACCTGTCAGTCCATTAAAGAACAGGAAAATATTGAATGCAAATGTTATCACTAATCAATCTACAAGCAAAAGCTGGAGCAACATAGGAGGAAGATCCAAATTAAAATGTTAGGCTTGATGTTAGGACAATTTTTCTAATAAAATGGCAATGGTTTGTCTCAGGAGAATATGGTCCCCCTCATGGAAGGTCTTCAAGTTGGGCCTATAGGAACATATTCCAGGAATACTGAGGCAGGGATCCATTGGTTTGGGTTAGACAAGATGGTTGCTAAGGTCTCTTTCAATCCCTCAAATATCTGATTCTGGAGACCAAATACTTACATGTCTAGTTTATTGGGTCATTGTGAGACTTGAATGAGAGAATTCATGTAAAGAGACTTTATAAACAGTGAATGCTATGCAAATAACAATTACTGCTGTGGTGGTGGTAGTATATCTAGAGAATGTGTCTCATTTAGTAATATTATTTTAATTGTTTATTATAATAATATATTTATTATTATGATATATAATAATATTATATACTATATTATTGTAATTATGTTTATATTATAATATATAAATATATTTTATTATATATTATATTTATTATTTATTTTTAATTTATATATATAAATATAAATATCAAATATATTATATATAATTATATATTATAATATAATAATAAATAATATATTATTATAATATTTAACATATTATATTTACATGTAGGGATAATTGAAATTCAGTAATGATACTTATATTTTTATTATGTCATAATAAATATGGTAGACTATATTCACGTACACTACTTCAGTGCTTAAAAAGTGTTGAGTATTTGTGATCTCACTGGATCTTCACCTACTGAGGTGCTAGAGGTATTGTTTTCTGAAGCTCAGAAATTCAGTCACAGTGCATTGGAAAGATGATATTGGTCAGAGAATTGGAGTTCAGATCTCATTTCTCATCACTATAACCCTTGTGATGTTGACTAAATCACGTAACCTCTCAGGACTCAGTTTGTTCATTTTTAAAATTGAAAGTGGATTCAATTGGCCACTGAGGGTAGATTTTACTTGTTTCAAAACTCCACACCATACAGTTGTTGGCAAGACACCTGGAATACCTGCTGATGTATGAACAAGAATTGTCCCTGCCATATCCACAACAAACATTTCTGTAACAAACCTCATTTGTACATCTTTGGTTCACTTTTCCCAAAGACACTGTTATAAGAAAGAGAGGATGTGAGCACATGAGGTGGGTCTGCTGGGAGATGCAGATGCAGAGAAAAGATTCTAGAATGCAGGGGAAAAAGCGTGAGACAGTTCACTGAGGATGGACCTGGGTTTCTTCTCTGGTTTGACCTGGAGGGACTGGCTGCTTTTCTACCTTGTCTTTCCCATCCTACCTGCTTCCCTGCTGGCTTGTTGTCATCTACTGAGCTTCCTGGTGTGATCCTGAACCATCTGTCTGTAAGATTAGGTCTGGGGTCCTTCTGGAACCAGGACCTCTCCTGAGCTCTGTCCTGCCAAATTGCCAAAACCCACCACCTCTATCACCATCAAAAGGGGTGGGTGGGTTAGTGTAGGTTTATCCATATTAGGGACTGAAATCTTTAGGCAGATAGGTAAGGACCAGAGTAGCTCAAATCTGTGAAGACTGTCGGTGACGAGACATTTTGGGGGAGTTTTAGGTAGTTGTCATTAGTTTAGGATTATCCAAATCTCCTTTCCACCTTTCCTTGTCATAATAAATCCAACCTCCATCCCTGTTATATCGTGGTCTGTGTTTGTTTCCCCAGGACAGGCTCTGCCTGGACTGGGTCTGTTAGCCTGTTAGCCAACAGTTAACCTCTGACACTGGTTCTGTTGATCTTCCCAAATCAACTAAATCTTCTGATACTGGCCCTCTCTGAACCATCTAACCCCATCCCCAAACCACTTGCCATTACAACACCCCATTTATTTTTGTACGGCTCTAATTAGGAGGAAATATCTCTGAAGTTAACCCTAAATCTACCTCACTCACTTCCATCCACTGCTTCTAGCATGCACTATTCTAAATGTCAAACCTGAAGAGGACAGAGAGCTAATAATGATGCAGACCTTTTTATTTCCTACCCAGCTACATTTATCATAGACTTCTTTCTCTTCTAAGGCTGCTCCCATTTTGGATTTTTTTTTTTAACTTCTCTACCATGGTTGCAGTAAACTCTTTAGGAAATCTCAGCACCTTACAAGATCCAACCAGACTCAGGACTCATATCTTATCCACACCCCTTGTCCCTCTGATTGAAGAATGGAGTCATGAACTCCTCAGTCTTCCATCTAAGGAGGAGGACCACCATATTTCTCACCTGGTATTCCTTTTGAACTTGTTGACTTCCCCAACTGTATTCAGTTTGAACTTTCTTGGCTTCTCTACTTTACTCCTGTGCCTGATTCCATCCTTTCAGCATATGTATGTGTGTTTGTATGTGCGTGCATACATGTGCATGTGTGTGCTGCCTTCTCTCTTCAGATTGTAAGCTCCTCAAGGCAAGGACTTTTAATTTCATATTGGTATTCCTGTAGCTTAACACATTACCAGGTTGGTAGTTGGCTTAATAAGTGTTTAACTATTCATTATAGAATTATTTCCATCATTCTGGACACTCTACCTGTCTTAAGAAGAAAGGAAGGAGAGAAGAAAGGAAAGAAGGAAGGATGGCAGGCAGGAAGGAAGGAACTGTGTGTTTATGAAGGACTTTCTATATGCTGGGCACCATGCTAAGTGCTTTACAAATATCTCCTTGAATTCTTAGCACAGCCCTGAGAGGTAAGTGCTATTATTCTTATTATCCCCATTTATAATTAAGGAAACTGAGGCTGATGTAGGTACACAAGTCTAGTATATGTCCAAGACTGAATTTAAACTCAGATCTTCTTGACTCCAGGCCTAGCACTCTATCCACTGTGCCACCTAAACTCAAACAATCTTATATCTTGCTATATCTTTTGATTGACATGTCACAGTATTTATTGTCCCATATTGGATTCATTCAGTTCCCTAGAACCCCCAAGAACTTTTTCATACAATTTCTTGACTACTTATGTTTTCTTCATATGCGCTTATGAAGTTGATTTTTTGGACCCAAGTATAAGACTTTGCATTTAATCCTAGAGAATTATATCTAATTAGAATTAGCCCAACATTCTAACCTTAAAATCCTTGTCTGTCATACTCATGTTAGCTCTTCCTTTTGGCTTTGATTTTAGTCTTATGGAAAGGCTTTCCTAAAACCCTTAGTAGTTAATATTTTTCCTGCTTAAGTTATATTGTATTTAATAATTCCTATAAATGATACATCTTCCAGTACAGAATATGCCCTTTGAGAACAAGAGCTGTTATTTTTCTTTTGTTTTTGTGCCCGGCACATTTTTTCCCAAAGAAAGTACTGAATCCCTGCTTGTTGACTTGATTATTATATGAGACACAGGTATTGAGAGGAGCATCCTGAGCATGTAAGGCATATATGGTGAGTGACTAACTTGAATTGCATCACTAGGATCTTTTCATGTGTTTGGGTTATTGGACTAAAAGGGGATTTGATGCAAAGAAAGGGAGGTGAGAAAATAGGGAGGTGATGAGGACTTGTACATTGAGCACATCTGTAGACAGCTGGTTTCTAGTCCCAGAAATAGGAGGAAGCTGTCAGGAAGTTTTTGAGCAATGTTAAATTGAAAAACACAAGGGGGGTTCTTATGTAGAGTTTATAGAGAAATAAACTCTAACTTTCAAAGGGGAATAAATGTAGAAAAAGGTCATTCTTTACCTAATTCAGAAATGAAAGAATGATAGAAAAGGTAGATAATATGAAAAATATAGGAATTTCTTCTTTGGCAACGCTTATGTATGAGCATTGTGTGTATGTATAAGGTCAAATTCTAATAAGCCCTATTTCTTAAAATCATAGATCTAGAGCTAAAAGACCAGTTGGATAAAAAAGCATTTATTACAACTTACTATGTACTGGGAACTGTGCTAAATGCTCAGAATACAAAGGAAAGAAGGGAAAAAAAAACCTTTTAAGGAGCTTAGAGGCAACACAACATGCAGACAATTATGCACAAACAGTGATAGGATAAAGTGGAGGTGATTTCAGAGAGAAGGCACTAAAGTTGAGGACGAATGAGTGATTTCTTGCTGAAAGTAGACTTTAGCTGAGTCTTGAAGGAAGCCAGAGAAGTCAGGAGGCAGAGATGAAGAAGGAGAAGTTTTTTAGGCAAGAAGGGCAGCCAGAAAAAATGCTTATAGTATGGAGGTGGGCTGTTGTGTGTAAGGAACTATAAGGAGGCCAGTGTTGATTGCAGAATAGGTGTTGGGAGAAATAAGGTTTAAGAAGATTAGGAAAGTAGGAAGTGACTCAGTTATGGAGGATTTAAAAGCCAAACAGAAGGGGCAGCTACGAGGTTCAACAAATAGAGAGTCAGACCTAGAGAGGAGGTCCTGGGTTCAAATTTGAACTCAGATACTTCCTAGCTATGTGACCCTGGGCATGTCACTTAACCCTGATTGCCTAGCCCTATCACTCTTCTGCCTTGGAACAGATACTTAGTATTGATTTTGAGACAGAAGATTAAAAAAAAAAAAAGAAAGCCAAATAAAGGCTTTTATGTCTAATCCTGAAGTGGATTTTGTTGCAGGGGGCAGGGTAGTGACATGGTCAGATCTGAACTTTAGGAAGGCCAGTTTGACAGCTGAAGGGCAGGATGGAGTGGAGTGAGGAAAAATTTTAGGCAGGGATACCAAGCAAAGGGTTATTACAATATTACAGGTACTTGCATCAAGGTGGTGCCAGTGCTAGAGGAAAGAAAGAGGTGTTACAGGGACAGGACTGTAGAGTCCAAAGAACCTCCAACTCTCATTTTATGGAGAGGGAGACTGTGCTGAGGTTAAATGAGGTTAGAGGCATCATTTGAACTGACCACTTGTGACTCTGTAGCATTTGCTGTCTCCACTGGTCCCCAGATCTTGGGAGGTCTTATAATCCATCCTCCTTTCTGAAAACAGAACTGCAATTTAGAGGAAACAAACAAATAAACAAAAAACCCTTAATGTTTCCTTTATCAGAAAAGTTATTACTGTTTGCATTGCTAGTAATACTGTCCACTTAGAGCTAAGACAATGTCTTGTAGTGCGATATCTGAGACCATTTGTAATTCTTTATCTCATCTAAAACCATTGACTGTTTGGTACTTACGCTCCATTCCAAGGACATGATGAATTTATTGGACAAGTTTATTGGGTAACTATCCTCATAAATTCCATCTAAAAAATAAATTCCTAATTAATCTCTCTCGGAATAAAAGCCAGTTTCTGTTCCTTCTCTTTTTTGTATGTGGAAGACTGTGTATGTGTGTATATAAATAACATTTTTTTAATGCAAGAGCCAAAATAGGATGTTGGACAGGGCTTTGACCCAGGCCCTTGGATTTAAAAGACACCGATTGTACTTGTGGTATTCAGTAGCTAAAAAGAGCAAATCTTTGCACCAGATTTCAAACAATAAACAAGTAGTCAAAATAAGAAGCTTGTGGTGGGCTCCACTGCTGTCCTAGTTTGCTGTTCATCACCCTCCCACATGGCATCCTTCCCAGTGAGGGCATCACAGTCCTCTCTCTCTCCATGCCACAGGGCAGTACCTTATAGTCTCCTCCTTTAACTGAGAGCCTGTTTGGAGTCACCTTCTCAAGAGCAACTCGTGGTTCTTGTTCCAGGGGCAAAAATTTCCACTTACAGGGAGTCAGCAAGCATTTGTCTAGTTAATGTACAGTTAAGAGTGTACAGAGGCCTTGGGGAGGCCTGGAGGAGGCCAAGAGGAAGGTTGCTACTTGTGCATGGGTTCCTTGTGGTTGATTTATCGTTTTCAGAAAGTATAATCCTCCTCAGCTTTTTTGTTTGATTTCTATGAGTCAACGTCATCCTGCCCTTTCTGGTGACAGTAGCCCCTTTGAAATGCTTTTATAAACTTCTCAAACAAGACCCATTTTGAGGAAATCCCATGACTTCTCTACTAAGTATACCCTGTAGGTTTCTTTATTATTACTACCTCTGAAGGTTTGTTCAAATCAGCAAGTCAGTCGGTATTTTCCTACTATGTGCAATGTCCTAGGGATAGAAAGGAAAAATACAGAAAAAAGTCCTTGCTCTCCAGGAGTTTCCAGAATGAGGAAGCTAAATGAGAACTACTATGTAAAAACAAAGAATATATATTTTTTAAATGATCTACTATGGACAGCAACAAAAGTAGGGGAAACGCTTGGTGAAATTGCAAAAGCAAGAGCTGACACCATATGGCTTCATTGGTTATTCTCATAGACCTTTTCAAGGTCAAGCCCAGATAGGAGTATTCTTTTCTCTTGTAATGGAGCAAGTTCATTCTTGACTCCCTCCTTTTATTCCCTTGCTTGTGGGGTAGGTGGAACGACATCATATTGCAAATGACTAATCTTGGCCTGAAACGTGAACATTTTTCTGGTTCTAATCTCTTACTGAGTCTTTGTTGTAATTATTTAACTATATCATTAATCTATGGAAAATTCCCAGCTTTTAACCATTTTCAGACAGTCTGGTACTCTTACAATGAGGATGCAACATTTCTAAAAGATTGAATGACTTGATTTACACTATTCACTGAACCGATTCCAATGGATTATATTGGCCTTGCCAAATGGATGACCTATTTTTCCAGTGTCTGGTGCAAGAGAGGTTGTTAGTGTTAAACGAATGTGGAATGTCAGTCAACAGCATTTATTGAGCATCCACTGTGAATGGAGTACAAGCAGCAGTTGTGGGGAGGTACAAAGGAAAATCCATATTTTTTGTCAGTGATTCACTCTTGCCCATCCCTCCCTGAGGCATATTAGTAATTTAACAGATGGTAAAAACAACATTGAGCTCTCTTGGTGAACTCTCCCCCTCAATTAATTTACTCCATGAACAGATATGTGTCATAAAAGACCAGCAAACAGAGTAGGACAGAAAAGTAAAGATTCACAAGATGGGGGGGTAGGTGGCAAAGAGAAGCAAGTAGGAACATATTGCCATCAGCTGTAACTTATATAAAATTTCACCTTAACCCTAACTTTAGATCTCTAATTCTAAGAGATCTAGTGGCTGGGATGCCCTGGTTGTGGAGAGCCATTCAAAGTACATGTCCCTGTTTGATATTGAATTAAACACCATTTGCCACTGTTGGAGTGCGTATCGGATCCCATTGCCTGAAAAATCACTAAACAATATTAAATATACACTTTCCCTGGCTAACAGGAAGTGAGGCCTAAAGAAGCAGTCAGGATATACAAACAACAAATGAGGAAAAATCTTTACATCAACTATCTCTGACAAAGGCTTCATTTCTCAAATATATAAAGAACTGAGTCAAATTTTTAAGAATATAAAGATTTCCCAGTTGAAAAATTGTCAAAGGACAGAAATAGAAATTCTCAAATGAAGAAATTAAAACTATCTTTAGTCAGATGAAATAATGCTCCAAATGACTATTGATAGAGACGTGCAATTTAAAATAACTTTGAGGTACTCCCTCATCCTCATCAGACTAGCTGGCATGACAAAAAGGAAACTGATAAATATTGGAAGGGATGGTGAAAAATCAGGACACTAATATGTTGCTTGCTGGTAGAGCTATGAACTGATATAACCATTTTGGAGAGAAATCTGGAACCAGGCTCAAAGAGCTGTAAACCATCCATACCTTTTGACCTGACAATACCATGACTGTATCTGTATCTCAAAGAGATTAAAGGGAAAATAAACCTATCATCACAAAAATATTTATAGCAGTTCTTTTTGTGGTGGCAAAGGACTGAAGGAATGTCCATCAATTGGGGAAAGGTTGAATAAGTTGTGGCATATGCTTGTATTATGCCATAGGAAATGGGCATATGAAATGATGCAAAGTGAAGTGAGCAGAAACAGAGAACACTGTACACAGAAACAACAATAATGTAGGATGATGAACTGTGAACTATTATCAACAAGACAAGGAGCTAGGACAACGCCAAGAGACTAACAACAAAAAAAGATTATCTACCACCATAGAAGGAACTGACGGAATCTGAATGCAAATTGAAACATACCATTCTTCACTTTATTTCCTCCATGAATTTTTCTCTATTACAAGTAATGTATATCTTCTTTCACAACTTGATAAACACTGAAATATGTTTATATGATAATATATGTATAACCTATATTATATCACTTACCTTCTTGAGGAGAAGGGAAGGAGAGAGAAAACATGGATTGCAAAATATCAGAAAACAAATATTTTAAAAATGTGTTGACATATAATCTGGAAAAAATAAACGTTTAATTTGTATAAAAAAGAAGACAGGGTAGACAGAATTTGGCACTTGATAGCTTTGAGGGATCTATGAATGAGGAGACCTCAGTCCCTAAATTTTGACACTTACTGGGAAAATGGTAGTTCCAGGAAATGAAATCAGGAAGCCAAGAGAAGTAAGGAGGGATCAGGTTTTAGGGAAAATATTTTGTGTTTGCTTTTGATATTCTTCATTTTGAGGTCCCTAGTTTGGAATACCCTTCCAAAAAATCCATACCCTTCTGTTGGTGAAAGCTCCTGGGACCTCAGTTTTATGGAGGATCTCAGCCCACCTCCATGTCTCTCCTTACCTTGTTCCTGAATTCTGGACTTCAAAAGCATACTTTTGCTGCTGATTCATTCTGGAACTTTCCTCATTCTACCATACCCATGGAGAGATGATTTGTAAGTTATTTGAAATGTGACCTTCCATGATGGGAGGGAGGACAAAAGTAACAGTAAATATGGGTGCCATTTTCATAGTTGATTGTCCATTGTGACTTTGTCTTGGAAGAAAGTGAATCTATTCAGGGTTATATTTATAAGATCCTCACTACAGCATAGAAGGGACCTTAGAGACCATCCTGTTCAGCTCCCTTATTTTGTTCTTTTTGGTTGGCCATTAAGTCATGTCTGACTCTTCATGACCCTGTGGACCATAGCACATGAGGCTCTTCTAAGCTTTACTGTCTCTCAAAGTCTGTCCAAGCTCATGTTTGTTGTCACCATGACACCATTCATCTCACCTTCTGCTGTTCCCTTCTCTTTCTGCCTTTAAACTTGCCCAACATCACATCTTTTTCCCATTGCACCCTGTCTTCTTATTATGTAGCCGAAGTATTTAAGCTTCATCTTTAGAATCTGACCTTCCAGGGAATAGTCTGAATTAATTTCTTTAAGTATTGGCAGATTTTATTTCCTTGCTGTCCAAAGGACTTTCAAAAGTCTTTGCCAGAGCCACAATAGAGCTTTCCTTACTGTCCAACTCTCACATCCATACACAGCTACTGGAAAAACCATAACTTTGGTTATATGGATCTTTATCAGCAAGGTGATAGATCTGCTTTTTTGTTAGCTGCCCAGATTTGTCATCGTTTCCCTTCCAAGGAAAAGAATATTTTAATTTCCTGGCTGCAGTGGTTGTCTGCAGTGATTTTTGAGTCCAAGGGGGGACCCCTTCCCACAAAACCTCTTATTTTCTAGATAAGGAAATTTAGACTCAATAAATGACTTTTCCCGAGTCATACAACTAGTTAGTAGTCAAGATGATGTTTGAACATAGGTCTACCTCACTCCATGTTACATCTAAGGCACCCCCAAGGTACTACATGCTCAGTGGAATTTAGACTAGAGAACCCAGTGCTTATCGGATGGTCATATACACATCATGGTGACTCTTGGCCAACATCCCTTAATGACCTTTCTGGTGAGTTTTTAGCTGGTCACACAAACTTTTCTGTTTTCTCACTTAGCCTTTTCAAGGATCACAGGAGAAAGCAATGGTAGGTATTTCTAGTCTCATTGTATGGAGAAAGAAAGCAAGGCACAGGGAAATTTAGTAGCATGTACCACTCTCCCAGTTCATCCAGAGCCAGCTCTAGAATCCAGGTTACTCTTCACTACAGAGCTCGTCTTAGCCTCTCAACTGCTCACAGATCTTCTCATAACAGTGTTGATTTTTAAGACTCACCAAATTCTAAGATCCAGCCTCTTCCCATTGCTGTCTGCAGAGCTTCAAACTCACATTAATTATGGCTCCAAGTGACCACCTGTGTATGTTCTCGTGCAAATTCCAATTGAGTTAAACAAGAATCCCTACGGATCCCAGGCTGTGTGGTCAGTGGACACTGGAATAAGCGATGATCCGAAACTTTGTTCTCAGTAGGCAGGATTTCACCCCCAACCCCCTCGCCATCTGGCCAATCTGGAGTAGCCCTTGTGAATAAGAGGATCAGGCACTTTTCTCTTGGCCTGAGCAATTTTGCGGAGACATGACTTGCTAATGGCCAGATCTGCAGGCCATGTGCTCAGCACATGGGTCAGTGGTGCTGGGTCAGAGAAAGGGGGCGAGAAGCCAAAAGAACAATAACTTGCCCCTCATGGGCTCCCATTGTCCTTAGCTGAAGCTATCCATCAAAAGTATTCCACACAGCAGCTGGCTGGTCCAGCTGCTTCACAGTGGTGTCTCTCCCCCACCCCCTTCCCACAGAGCAATTGATTATTTTTTCCCATGTTCTATAAGTTTCTTCTTAAATATTTAGGCATAGTAATTGCTTTGAACAATTTAAGTGATGACTAACAAATGTTTTGACTGAAAGTCAGTGTGATAGAATAGGGAAAAAAATGACTGAACTTGGGGGTTGTTGCAGATTTTAAGTAGCTACATGACCTTGGGTAAGTCACTTATCCTCTAGGGATAATAATACGTGTACCTACTACAGAAGGTTAGAGTGACAAAAGTGCTTTGTAAAATGCTATGTGCATTTCAATTAAAAATGAATGGCATGAAGATAATTTGGGTTATTTTAATATTTATGTTGTTATTCTCATGTTATATTGTTATAAGTATCCTCATGTTATATATATATATATATATATGTTAGATGTAATTCAATGGAGATTAGATAATAAAAGGCTATTATTATTATTACTATTTTGGATTAAAGAATTTATTAGATGGATTTTAATTGGTTCTTTTTTTCTTTTTTAAACCTTTACCTTCCATCTTGGAGTCAATACTGTGCATTGGCTCCAAGGCAGAAGAGTGGTAAGGGCTAGGCAATGGGGGTTAAGTGACTTGCTCAGGGTCACACAGTTGAGAGGTGTCAGAGGCCAAATTTGAACCCAGGACCTCCCATCTCTGGCCTGGCTCTCAATCCACTGAGCTACCCAGCTGCCCCCAGTTCTTTTTATTATATTTTATTTTTAAGACCTTTAGCTTCCATCTTAGAATCCATACTAAATATTGGTTCTAAGGCAGAATCATGGTGAGGGCTAGGCATTTGGGGTTAAGTGATTTGCCCAGGGTCACATAGCCAAGAAGTATATGATGCCATACTTGAATCCATTACCTTTTATCTCCAGGCCCGGGTCACTATCCATTGAGCCAGCTAGCCATACCTTACTTATTTGGTTCTTGAAAGATCTTTTCCCAGTAAGAAAAGCAGAAACTTTGAAATTAGTTGATTTCTTTTTTTTTTCAGGGAAATTATCTAGTTATTTCAGACTCCCTGTCTAACGATTAAGCTGGTAGAGAAAGAGCAGCAAACCATGGAGATGCCAGTTGCTTTCTTGTATTTGGTTGTTTTTTTTCCTTCCATTCCCCATTTTGACTTGTTGAAGGGCGATCATGTCAGCCCCCAGCTCCCATTAGCTATGTCGATTACTGTATAGAGCCAGCCCCTTGTTAGCCTGGGCATGCAAAATTGTTCCCAAAGCTATTTGGGAAGCCTAGCAAGGCTTTAGTGAATCAGCATGGAAGTATACTGCGTGCTCATTGCAAAGGAGGAGCAGATGAAATTTAGAGACTCCAATGTGCGATTAATTTAGGTTTAATGGAACTGTAATAGTACAGTGCATTTTAAGTGCCCTTCTGATGATTACATCAGGGGTCTATTTGAAATACACCCCTATCATTAGCACTGAAAGTTTGGAAAACACTTGCATGAAGTCTTAGGGATCAGAGCCCAGTCAGAAAATTCAGGTAGCACTAACAGGGCACAGGAGGCTCAAGAGGACGTGCTGGTGGCAGAGTTTCCATTTCTACACTGACTTCCTCACTGCTCTGGATTTTACTTTCCCGGCTGTGAGGTAAGAACAACAAATTGGGCTGGGAAATTAACATCGTATTCAGTCATACAACCTTTCAAAAAGTCTCTAGTTTTGATTCCAGTCATACTTGCTAGCCTTCAGAGTACCTCCTACCTCTCTTGTTCTATTTTCCCTCTGAATGAAATCAGCATTTTTAGAATACTTTCCCAAGTGATGTGGGCAAAAGATGTTTGTACATGCATGTGAATATGTATATATCCATGTTCACGAAGTAGTCTGCACACATCTGCAGGCGTGCACATATAGGCACTGTCCAAGCATATATGTGCCATCAGCTTGGCAACAGAGAGGACTGTAACTCAGGGGATGCTTAAATGACTTAGAGAAGTTATGGAGTGATAGAAAGATGACTGAACTTGGAGTGGATTTAGCCACTCATCGACTTATCCATCGTCATAGTAACGGGATACCCGAGGTGGCTACTGAGAGAAGCTGTAGTTTTGGGATCAGGGATGTAGGTGGCATTGACCAGTATGGAGGAGTGGAAGAGACCTCTGAGGCCAGCAAATCTAATTCCCTCATTTTACAGAAGTTGAGAAAGAGAGAAGATGAATGACTTGGCCAAGGTCACTCAGGTCACAAAAAGTTCATTGGTCATTTTTCATCCCTAAAACTCAATAAGAAAACAAACCGTCTGCCTAGCTTGATTTAGATCGGGGATCTGCAGATACTTTGTGATGACGTTCTGTTTCATTTCTACAAAACCTCGAGGGCACCATGCAGGGTGGGGTTTAAAGTTCCTGAGCAGCTGGTGTAAGAGGGGAGACATAATGCAGTCTCTAAGGAGAACATGGGAAGGGTTATCCCTGCTGGCTTAACTACTCTGACCACTGAGAATCTAGCCACTTGTGAAGAGGACAGGTGGCAAAAACAGGCTTGAGGTACCCAGAAAAAAGTATTGAGGTCTCTTAGAATCTTATCTAGTGGGTGAGGAAACTGCACTTTAGATAATAACTTTCATAAAGGCAGGTATGTGGGTCCAGATGATTGGAAAATCCAGAAATCTGGATGGAATCTTAAATATCATTATTTTAGTCATAAGGAAATGGGGCCAGCAAAGTCCAATGATTTGCCCAATGTCATAATAAAAATCCAGGGAATCCGAGTAGAAGGGATGTTAGAGATCATTCAGTCAAGCACTTTCAACATGCAGAAGAAGAGAGTAAACATGTATATAATGTATATGCCAGACACTGTGCTAAGTATGTATGTGTGTGTATATATATGTATATACAAAAATGTTAAACTGAATATTAACTCATTTATATACAGATGAATGAATTAAGACCCCAATACAGAGGTGGGAGGATCATGGGTGTGAAACATTGCATATACTCTTTAGGCTCTGTTGATATTTCAATTAGTTTTAGTGATCTACTTTCTTTTCTTTTTTAAACCCTTATTTTCTGTCTTAGTAATACTCTAAGATGGAAGGGTTGGCAATTGGGGTAAAATGACTTGCCTGGGGTCACAGCACTAGGAAGTATTTGAGGTCAAATATGAACCCAGGTCTTTCTGGGCACTGTACCACCTTACTGCCCCTGAACTATTTCCCTCTTCCTCTCCCTCTCCCTCCCTCCCATTCTCTCTCTCTGTCTCTTTCTCCCTCCCTCTCTCTCTCTCTCTCTCTCTCTCTCTGTCTCTCTGTCTCTCTCCCTCTCTCTTTCTCTCTCTCTCCCTACCTCTCTCTCTCTCTGTCTCTCTCTCTCTTTCTCTCTCTTTTTCTCCCATCCTCTCTCTCTGTCTCTCTCTCTTTTTCCCATTCTCTCTCTTTCTCCCATTTTCTCTCTCTGTGTCTCTGTCTCTCTCTCTTTTCCCATTCTCTCTCTCTTTCTCCCATTCTCTCTGTCTCTCTCTTTCTCAGGAATGATTTACTTTATAGGAGATGTAATGGGGATGGAAGATTATATAAAAAAAATCAGTATAATAATTTTTTAAAAGCTACGATGCAGATACTTGCTGAGTTATAGAATCAGTTTCATGATCTTCCTCCTGTCTAATAGATGAATAGCTAGAACGGGCTGGGGGAAAAGCTTTGTCAAAATCTTTTAAAAGCTTTGTGGTTTATTTTTTTCTTCTGTTCAGCATTCTAGACTAATATATTGGGTAGATAAACTAAATGGTCCAGCAATTTACACAATACTTATTGCATACATTCTGCTGCTGTTGTGCTTATAACATTCAAACATTCAATTTGGCCACTGGGGGAATCCCACCCAGGTGTCCCCCCTTAACACCCCCCTTCTTGGCTGGCTGAGGTTTATCACTAGGAGTTCACTCAGATGGCTGGCCAGCATTGCCCTAATAAGGACACTGCACAAGCAAGACATGCACTATGTCAACAAATGCTGAAAACAGTGTTAGAAAAGACCATCGGGATGCAGCCATGGCTTTTGGGAGGACTCTAAGGTCTTAAGCCCTAATGGCCCAGCAAAGTAATTCAGCCAGAGGTCATTGGCCTGTGTGGTGCCTGGCCTTAAAACCTGACTGATCCAGAGCTGACTGGGCCTCCGGAGAGAATCAGACTGGAATTTGAGGCAGCTGCTCAGGAATCTCAGCTGAGGACCATTTGAGAGGCCACCATTGGCTTGGATAGGAGACCACCCACCTTACAACAACACATGAACAGTATCCTTTCAACACCATGCAAGCTTTTCAATATGAAATGAAAGGCTTTTCATTGACAATGGACAACATCCTTGTTTTATTACTAGTACCATTCTCATTGGACTGATGGCTTTTAAATGTCACATGGGTACATAAACACACATACATTCTGAGTCCCTAATAAATGCTTTTAGGATTCAAAGGTGTTTTTTCTTGCTTTTGAAACCCCAAAGCCAAACAAGAGTAGGAAAATACAAACAATTTATTTTGTAGGAGTTAAATATAGGAAGGAGGAAGGACTATATCCTTTTGAGTATTCAGGGAAAGAGCTGGTGAATAATGGAGTTCTAATAAAAGAAGGGATTGGTCTCCCCATTCCTATTTCCATTTATAAAAGGGACATAGTGAATGAATTTGGTTCCTTAAAGCAGATTTTACCACTTGGTGCTGAGCATTTTGTCTACCCCAATTGTAGAGAATTCCATCTTTGAGATAACCCTGCTCCTCTCCTCTCCAATGAAAAGAAATAATCCAGAGGTCTTTGTTGACCTTGAGACCCTATCCCTTCTAGACTATATCCCAGTTCATTAACTGGTAATGAAATTATTGAGTAGATTCACCTTCAAATCTCCCAGGTTTACATGAAGTACTCAGGTAAGATAAAATCTATGCTTCTCATGTACTGTTAGGAAGTTATTAGTATCAAAAAGACGGGCTACAGGAGAAAGACAAGAATACTGCCAAAGTGGTAATGGAAGGATAGTATTTAGTGTGGGTGGTCTCTTGCCTGAGCTGATGGTCTTACTCCCAGCTGGTTCTCTGCATACCCAAACTAGACTGCAGTTTGTCTATCATTGGAAACATAGCTTTGGACTGTTTGTGATTCAAAGTCAGGTCCTACACATCGAAAGCTTGGGATGCCTTCTATAGAGTTGACTTTTGACAGTTCTCTTGGAGGTTATGGCAATACCCAACTGATTCTTTTAATTATGGCACTTTAACCATTTGTTGTCACAGTTCATCTTATTCTTGTAGAATACTCTTAATAGGACAATGGAGGCTAGTAAACTGAAGAAGCTTCCAGTGGTTGGCTTCAGGGTTAGGAGTGTGAGTGGGATGCCTGGAAGGAATCCTCTCATGGACAAAATGGAATATTTAGATGTCACCTATGCTACAGCAGTAGAATGAAGGTGTTGAGTAAACTGCAAAAGTACATGACTTGATCCATGTAATGTAATGGTCATGTATTAATTCAAAAGCACAATAGCAACTCTGTTCTCTTACTTGAAAAGAAGGGGGAAATCTGATATATACCAGTGTTGTTTGACTAGTACTTAACACAGCGCAGTTGCTTCTTGATTGAGTCTGTGAAGGGAAGGTGTCTTCCCTTGTTGCTCCCTATATAAATAAACACAGATAGGACCTTGGAAACATATTTTGAAATGTGAGTAGGCAGTCACGTTTCAATCACTAAACATTTATGAAAGCATCTACTTTGTGGCAGGCACTAGGGATATACATACAAAAGCAAAATAATCCAAACTCTCATGGATGTCATATTCTATTGGTAATGGTGATGGAGGGAACATAATATATTCACAAGTAAGTAAATACAGGATAGATATAAAAGAAATAAAAAATCATTGTGGAAGTACCAATAATGTGTGTATGGGGGGCAGGGGAGGTAAGGAGAGGGGAGGGATCAGTCCTTCCTCTTAAAGTAGGTGCTTCTTGAGCTAACTGTGAAGGAAACAAGGAGATTGAAGTAGAGCTCAATGCACCAAGGAAGGCGAGCAATTCTGGTATGAATGACAAGCAATGGTATAGGTGCCTAAAATGTAATCTCCTAATAGGATGACAGCAAGCAGGATAGTTTGGACAGTGTGTGTGTGGGAAGGAAAACAGGCATCATGTGTGATCATTCTTGAGACTGAGTGTCATAGTAGCCATTAAATTCTATTAACTTTTTCCTGAGCACAGAAAAGACAAATTCCATTTCCCTTGGACCATTGCCCAGAATGCTGGCCCATAAGGAAATATACAGACCCACAATAGAGAGGAATGGGAGCTGGGCTACTAGTTACTACTGGGGTAGTATCTAGAGGCAGGCAGGTTCACATGTGATAAACTAGAGCTTTATTGGTGAACCTATGCCACACATGCTGGAGGGGACCACTCTGCTCTCCATCTCCACTGGACCTGAGGATATTTTTTACTTCACTTACCCCTTTCCCAGCAATCCAATGGGAGCACTTCTTCCCTCCCCTGTCTGGGGTAAGAGGTGGCTCACAAGACATGTGACATGAGGGTGCAGTTTGGGCACTTGGGTCTCTAAAAGGTTCACCATCACTGAACTAGAGGTTATCTAAGATAAAGGAAATGGAATTTTTGTGCCAGGTTTTTAATTGTTCTACACAAGCTATTGCTAGATAGAAGGAATGGTTCCCTGTAGTGTCCTGACTGGCATTGGATGTGGTTCCTGATTGAAGGGTAGGCAGACAGTCAGGGTGCCCAGTGCCTTAGTTATGCCTGGACTCTGAATTGTAGTAGTTTTTTTTTCTTTTTTGAAGATTGATCCAAAGATGTCATCGATTTGCCTAGATATCAGAATTACAGTTCTAAGTGGAACAATCTTGTAAAGAAGAGACACACTGCATCCCCTATTTTCACATCTATCTTTCTATCTAAAGAGGATTAATTTCCCTTGTAACTTGGAGTGAAAATGCAATAGAATTTACATCTGACATTAATATTTTACCCTCTTGGCTATTCACTTACTCATTACTACAATTTCTTTGGCATTCTTATTTGTATTAGGGAAGCTAGACTCACCAAAGACAAAATTTTATCTTCAGAGCACCATTTCTATTTCCTTCTTCCATTCTTGTATTCTTTTTCTTCCCTGCCCTTCCCCCCATCCCACTCTTCTTCCTGCCAACTCTTGCTTTCCATGTTCCTTTCTATTATGGTAGACTCTGAATTCATAAATAAATTCACAAAAAGGTGTTGGTGATTTAATGGATTGACTCTCTTAGCAATGTGTGTGTGTGTGTGTGTGTGTGTGTGTGTGTGTTTTAAAATGAGCTGAGAAATTGTTAATGGAATGGCTATTGGTGACATTTTAGGCATCCATCATGGCCTCTTGATGAGAGTTTTGAGGGTGGGAGCAACATCCTTGTCATCTTCTCCAATATGCTTGAAGAGGAGGAAGGCAAGGAGCCAACAGGAGTAAAATATACCCTACAGACACTGTTCCCTTTTTCTCCATCATCTTAAAGAATTTTGTTTCACTTATTCTTTCATGGGCATATTTGAAGGCTTTAGAGTAAGCAGAGAGCAAGAAAGCGTCCTTTATCCACCTTTCCCTGCTGTGTTGTTCATAGTTGTACTTAGTCCAAAATTGAGCTCCCTCATTATTCACTCAATCCTTGATAATTATCCATAGCACTTACTTAATCAGTTAAAGTCTTCTTGGCTCCCATGGTAATAAGATCAATTAGAAGAGGCTGTAATTCTTGTATTCTCTTCTCATCACCTACCTTCCCATTTCCCTTTCTCCATCTGTCTTTCACACATACCTATCTACCCCCTTTGTCACTTTCACTGGATTCTGCCTAGTTCTGGGGTCCTGCTCACCTAATACTCTAGATAATTTTGACCTTTTATAAATTGCTATGAAGCTCTCACAGTTAAACCACTATTCCTGTCATTACCTTTCAGGATATCCACCTGAGATCAGAATATTTTTTCCATGAATGAACTGTTGTTGTTTTTTTATAATTCTAGTGATTATAGTTGTCCCTCCTCAAAGCATTTCCTCTTCTAGGAAAGGCAGCATGGAGTAGTGGATAGAGTGCTGGCCTTGGAATCAAGACACCATAGACTCATGTCCCATTAGCAAAGTCTAAGACAGAAAGGCAAAGGCTATGCAAATGGGGTCAAGTGACAGGGTCACAAAGCTAGGAGGTATCTGAAGATAAATTTGAACAGAGGCCTTCCCAACTTCAGGTTTGGTGCTGTATCCACTGTGCCACTTAGTTACCCTACAGGTTCCATTTTTGATGTGTACTGACTGTGACTTTGGACAAGTCACTCAATCTATCAGTGTCCCAGGCAAATTTCTAAGACTATAAGTAACAGAATTTTATTGATCTGCATCAAGAAAGTTAATTTCCTCAATTAGTAGAGCCCCACATAGATGAAATTATAGGTCTAGTACATTTATATGCCTATCAGAGGTGAATAGAGTATGGACCAGGGATCTTGGTATAATCTTGGGGAATATTCCCCATTGGCCCTTTATCAGAGCATTGCACTGTGCAAGGCACCTGGAGAGATAGGGAGAATAAATAAGACTCAGTTTCTGTTTGTTGGTACTCATAGTTTATTAGGAGGGTAAGTAAATAAATAAATGAAATTAATTGAATTATTCTCTTGCTTATTTGTTGTATATATTGTATGTTCATGTAGAACATGAAAGTTCTGAAGATGCCCTTCATGGAATAGGCAAAATGGAATAACATGTCATCTGCAGTGTTACTAAAATGAAGTCCCAGTCAGGTAGCCTCCATCTGAACCATGAAGTATATATTTATGACCTTCTTAGGTCCTATGTTGCCCACAGAGGTCAGATAACAATGCCACTTTTTATGCATTACCTGAATAAATCTAACAATAAATACAACCAGTATTAATTAAGTACCCACTGTGTGTGAGGTACTCTATTAGGCTCTGGGGAGAGGAAGACAAAAATGAAATGGCTCCTGTTTTCAAGAAACTAATATGAAGAAGCTTCTACAAGTCCTTCTCATGATATTGGACTTGGACTGAGGGTCAGGAAGACCTGGGTTTAAATTTGACTCTACACTACGTAGTTGTGAAATTCTGAGCAAGTCAACGTGGGCTTTCCTAACCTTAGTTCCTGAATCTATGAGTTGGGTATAATAACGTATACAGTACCTAATTCAAAGGGTTATTGAAAGACTCAAGTATGATCATGTGTAAAATACTTCTTAACTTAAAACACTATTAAAATGCCAGTTATTGTCATTATTGTTAACTAAGGAGATAATACAATTAAGTTTATCAAAGAGAATTGTGTATATAGCACTTTCTAGGAATTGGGAAAATGGTATAGTAGTGGACACAGAATGCCCAGACAAATCATTATAAAACAAAATACATTTTTGGACAAAAGTGATCTAATCAAAGTATGTGTGAGTTCCAAGAAGTAGACATCATTACTGATAGGTCAGTATGGGAAGCATTAAACTTGGACAAAACTAAAAGGCTTTATTTATCTATGGGGGGATGGTTAAACAAGATGTGGCATGTGATTGTGATGGAATATGACTGTGCAATAAGAAATGATGAGCAGATTAATTTTGGAAAAGCATGGAAAGACCTGCATGAAACTACGAAAGGTGAAAGGAGCAGAACCATTCCAGTGTCTTTTGCTAAGAAAACCCCAAATGAGGTCATGAAGAAATGGGCAAAAATGAATAGTAACAACAAAACATCTTTTTATAGCATGGTTCAATGGATAAGACACTGGACTTGGAGTCAGGAAGACCTGGGTTCGGATCCCATCTTTGAAGCTTAATATTTATCTGACTTGAGTAAATCATTTAGCCTTTTTATACCTTAGTTTCCTCATCTCTAAAATGAAGAGATTGATTTTGAAAGCTTCCAAGCTGCCTTCCAGCACTAAATCTATGATCCTAAATTGGCACTATATCTTGTCATCTGAATAATATGCTCACACATAAATGTATTACTAATTTTTCAAAATGTAGCAGTTGAGATAGAATTCAAATTCATTTAAAGGCTTTACTGAATTCATTTTAGCTTTTAGTTATCACATATTTTCTCTGATCTTTCAGTGTTTAAAGAGATTCCAATACCTGACAATGGTAGTAACCAAAGGTTCCCCACTATTCAGACAAATGTTTTTATTCACCACTTTATTTTGCCTTTGTTTCCTGAGCAAATGTGAATGTACTTTATCAATATATTTACTAACTCAGATAATTTGAGTCCTTCCAAAAGCCTGATTCTTACGTCTTTTTAGTACAGCAATTATGCTGATAATTGCATTAAATCACCCTTTCATTTCACTTTTGGAGTCATAGCTTTAAAGTGAAATATAGAAATCTACTTATGAATTTTAAAACAATCATTAATAATTCACCCTCCATAATAGATTACGTGTAGTTCCATTTTTCATTGTCACCTTGTAACAGGTACTAAATGCTGTTACTGAAATGTGAACATTAATAGCCTTTTGAAAGTTCGGTAACTGACTTCCTGAATAAGGTTAATAGTTTAATGGTCAATTACAATTTCTCCAATTGCTGTCATAGCTAATGATGTTGGTACCTATAATTGTTTTCTCTGCTCAATCAACACCAATAGAAATGATTTTTTTTATGGATCAGAGTTTAAAATGATCTTTTGGAAAGATCTAACTAAAAAAATGAAAATGTTTTTGAATTTAGCACATAAATATGATTTTTTTCGTTATGGCTCTATGCACATAATCTAAAGATTTTTTCTCCTTTAGGTAACCTGTAAAAGCTACACGTGTAGATATTGCATCTTTACTGGAGTGTTTGATGATGAAGATTTGCAAATGGGTTTATAAAAATAGGTGACTACAAAATTCCCTTTGCCCTTCAAAGTACATATTTTTCCCAACCATATTTTACAGTTTTAACACTTCTCTCTCTGGTCCACCTAAATTTTCTGATTATTCACATATGTTTTACCTCCTCGTATAAAGCAATGCAGAGGTAGTGGAGAAAAAAGGGAGCATAGTGAACAACATTGACAAAACAAAATGGGAAAGGAACTCGGTGAGCCACCACAAAAGACCAAAAGCTTAAGCAAGGATGTTCAGTAAGATTAATTGTCATGTAGAGATAGCTAAAAGGCAGTGAGAATATAGAGATTGAGACACCAGTTTGGTCAAAGAAGCTTTATTCATTTCAGGGTTGTTATGTACTACTTGTACAGCACAATGCAGTCAAAAGAGTACTGAAGTGATAGGACTTATGTTCAAGTTTTGCCTCTGACACTACTTGTATGACCATGGGAAAGTCACTTAATCTCTCTGGACCTCTTTTTCTTCATCTATAAAATGAAGAGATTAGACAGGATGGTCTCTGAGGTCCCCACCAATTCTAAATTGATGATTCTAAGTTATTCTCCTTTAGTTTCCTCATTTTAAAAATGAGAATGTGGAGTTCAGTGATCTCTGAAGGACTCTCTCAGTTCTAAATATAGCATCTTATGATTCTACTGTTCCTTTATGTAATGTGCTTCCCATGAATCTTTGATGGTTCTCCAACTTTATGCCTACCCACCCCTCATCTTCCACATCTGTTCCCAATTATTCCCTCACCTCTTTCTTTGTCTTCCTTGCTTCCTTCCTTGCTTCCTTCCTTCCTTGCTTCCTTCCTTCCTTGCTTCCTTCCTTCCTTGCTTCCTTGCTTCCTTTCTTCCTTCCTTCCTTCCTTCCTTCCTTCCTTCCTTCCTTCCTTCCTTCCTTCCTTCCTTCCTTCCTTCCTTCCTTCCTTCCTTCCTTCCTTCCTTCCTTGCTTCCTTGCTTCCTTGCTTCTTTCTTTCCTTGCTTCTTTCTTTCCTTGCTTCTTTCTTTCCTTCCTTCCTTCCTTCCTTCCTTCCTTCCTTCCTTCCTTCCTTCCTTCCTTCCTTCCTTCCTTCCTTCCTTCCTTCCTTCCTTCCTTCCTTGCTTCCTTGCTTCCTTGCTTCCTTGCTTCCTTGCTTCCTTGCTTCCTTGCTTCCTTGCTTCCTTCCTTCCTTCCTTCCTTCCTTCCTTCCTTCCTTCCTTCCTTCCTTCCTTCCTTCCTTCCTTCCTTCCTTCCTTCCTTCCTTCCTTCCTTCCTTCCTTCCTTCCTTCCTTCCTTCCTCCCTCCCTCCCTCCCTTCCTTCCTCCCTTCCTTCCTTCCTTCCTTCCTTCCTTCCTTCCTTCCTTCCTTCCTTCCTTCCTTCCTTCCTTCCTTGCTTCTTTCTTTCCTTGCTTCTTTCTTTCCTTCCTTCCTTCCTTCCTTCCTTCCTTCCTTCCTTCCTTCCTTCCTTCCTTCCTTCCTTCCTTCCTTCCTTCCTTCCTTCCTTCCTTGCTTCTTTCTTTCCTTGCTTCTTTCTTTCCTTCCTTCCTTCCTTCCTTCCTTCCTTCCTTCCTTCCTTCCTTCCTTCCTTCCTTCCTTCCTTCCTTCCTTCCTTCCTTCCTTGCTTCTTTCTTTCCTTGCTTCTTTCCTTCCTTCCTTCCTTCCTTCCTTCCTTCCTTCCTTCCTTCCTTCCTTCCTTCCTTCCTTCCTTCCTTCCTTCCTTCCTTCCTTCCTTCCTTCCTTCCTTCCTTCCTTCCTTCCTTCCTTCCTTCCTTCCTTCCTTCCTTCCTTCCTTCCTTTTCTTCCCTCCCTCTCTCCCTCCTTTCCTTGCTTTCTCTTATCTTTTTCTCTCCATTCCCTCACTTCTTTCTCTCTTCTCCCCTAATCCTTGTTTTCCCTCATCTTTCCGCATATCCCATTTCCCTTGGTGATTTTCAGCTAATCCGTTTCTTCTTATTCCATCTTCTCCATCAAAGAACTAGGATTTTTCATTTATACTACAAATCTGTTAAGTGTAGTCCTGACTTCAGTACCCAATTTAGGTTTGATTTTGGGACTGAATGATACAAACACAGGGTTACTTTGTCCTAACAACAAAAAGTATTCAATAATGTTAGAGTAGAACTTAACTTCTATAGATGCAGCTTCTCTCATTTCCATTATGGAAGCATTTCTAGTCAGAAGGATAGGATATAGTGATTCCATGGTCTTCATAGATCTACCAAGTCAGTGGGTCCTAACTCCACATGGATGAGACTTTTTCTGTTTTAGGGGATCACAAAACTTCATGGGAGAAAGGAACCAATAAGGTCTGGGGGCCGCTTTGTTGTTGGGGGAGTGGGAGTCATTGGTTCTGTCACACCCTTCTTGACTCAGGAAATGGCCTGGCTGCTTGCTTCCCTACAGAGGCTCCAGAAATCCAGGTTTGAATCCCGTATCACTTACTAGTTGTATGACCATGCGCAGTCACATAATCTGTCCCTCAGTTTTTGTTTGTTTGTTTGTTTTTACTTAAAAACTGAAGGCATCAACAAAATGAGTTTCTCAGATCTTCAGGAGGCATGGCCAGAGAAAGTTTTTTATGGAACACTATTCTGAGCTTGGGGCAAAGCAGCCTTTGTCCTATTCTACTTGAAAGGACACATTGGCTTCTGAACCAATTCCTTACCTTTTGGAAGACCACCCTTTATTGGACAATGAGATAGGACTTTTCTAAGAACATGAGGAAACTTATTGAATCTCCCCCCCATCCCTAAGAATTTTAGCCATTGTATTTGTGAGCTCTGATACAGTAAGGGACTGAATAAGCTATGTCAGCTCTTTCTAGACTTTTAAGTTGGAATTAGCTCTCATATACCTCACCTCTAATGTTGTAATCTCAGTAATCATCCATATGTGATGGGTGAGTCAAATGAGAACTAAACACCAACTTTCCTGGTCTTAATTGACAATAGAAAAAAAAACACAATAAGTCTTAACTTTGGTCACTGATATAGCTCCAAGACTTTCATGGCCTACTCACCAAGGAGCTCAGGGTATAACTGGGGGCCCCTATGTAGCTCAGGAAGTACTAGTTCCTGCCTTCCTCATAGATTCAGGCTCCTCTGCAGAACAGCACAGGAGGAGTTTGGGGAGCATCTGTCCTAATGCTGACCCATCTCTACCCTTCACTTGGTCCTGATGTTTAAATCATTTTGTTTTAGGCTTCAGCTTTGATGGACGCAAGGGTCCCTTCAGACTTTAATGGATTCAAGCTTGCCCCCAGACCCTGGCAGGTCTCTCTGATCCATTTCTTTACCACTTTGCTCTAGGAGCTGGGAATCTTGTAGGTGGGTTTGGACTAAAGCTATCTGCAAGGGGAAGTGCATCATACAAAAAATATTTTCAGTTGAATTTTCAGCAGACAAAAATATTTATAACAGCATTAAGAAGGGCATTTTCTGCTACGGGTGATATAGCATCTGTATCACAGAGGATAATACTTGGCATTATTACAATGTAGCTGATGTAGGCTTTGATTGAATGTTTGCCTCAGAGAGGAAAGATAAGCACTGAATAAAATCACAAAATCATGCCCACTGGTAATGTAGTTGCAAGCACTATAACATGCAGATAATTTGTCCTTAAAACTACATCACTCTGAACTATTACATATGCACTTTTTAGCACTTAAACTTTATATGTGTCCATGTATATATATATATATATATATATATATATATATATATATATATGTACTTCTTAGCACACACACATGAGTCCAAAAACTTCTTTTAGGAGTTGTGTGTGTGTGTGTGTGTGTGTGTGTGTGTGTGTCTGCTCAAAATTTGTTCCCTTCTCCTGCCTGGTATGCCCTGTTCCTTTTGTGGAATCTTCTATGCCCTTCTATGCCATAAACTTCCATGTCCTATGAAGCCTTGACAATTAGTATCTCTCTAGTCATGGCCACTAGGACTCTCCTGCTATAGACCTCATCCCTTCCTCTAAAAGTCCAGCTATCACTTGCTTTGGGAAATATCCTTATTGTGGGTGTGTCTCAATCATCAAGACATATCCATAATGGACCAGGAAGAATGATAAGAATCTGGTGCAACCAGGGCATTGGCCCCCATGGAGTTCCTCTAATCAGATGAAGAATGAATGAAATATAAAGCATTTATTATGTGCCCAAAATTGAACCGTGAGAACTTAATGCTAGCCTACTGTGTGAATGAAAGATCTAGGGGACCTCCAACCCAGCCCAATCCTGGAAGTCTCACGGGGTCATGTGTCTTAATTTGCCAATGTGGAAGGCAAGATTCCTGACTGGAGGTAGTCACGGGATGTGACATGTGGGGATTGAAGTGAAACCCTGACCAATTAGAAAGTCTTTGGGGTGGGGGGTAGGGGTGGGTTTGATTGAGTTTAAAATGCTAGTTTGTGAAGTGGCCTGGCTCTCTGCCATTTTGGGGGCTTGTGAAAGGAGCTCTCTAGCTGGCAAGCAGGCACTTATCTGTATAAGCCATCTCTGGCAAGTAGCAGAGGATTCCACTGAATCCAGGAACCATGACTTGCAACCTCTGCTGGGGACTTTAAGTTAGAAGGGCTGGAAATATTATTTCTCACTTTCTTTCTCTTTACTAATAAAAACTTATGAATTTAGTATAAAGTCTTCAAGATTAATTTTTTCAAAATATTACACCCCATTTCTTTTTTCACGGTACCCTAAAAATGACCTAAGAGTGTAGAAGGGGAAAGTTTCATGCTGAGTTTGACAATAGCTCATTCTCTGATTAAATTAAGTGGTAGTTCAGTGCCACTGTTTGATTGAATCAAGAATAAGGCTTATTTGGCAACCAACTACTTAAAATAAGGGCAACACATGCGTATTGGAGGGGGATGACCAGAAGCCTCACAGCTCCCTGGTGAGGGGAAGCTTGCCGATTTGTCCCACATGCCTCCTGGTGTCCAGAAGACCTGCTTCTGATCTGGACTTGAGGTTGGAGCCTGCCATACCAGGGGGATTCAGAAAAGTGACTAAGGAGCATAAAAGTGGTCTGGAGAAAGGAAGTAGGGCCCTTTTGCTTCTGAATCATGGTGAGAAGAGGAGGTTAGGTGATTACTGGTGTCCCCTTTCTGTGAATGCACAGCTGGATCAGGGAAAGTAGATAGGAGAGTGCCAATGCAGGCAAGTGCTGGCTAGGGGAGGAGGCTTGCAAAAGGAATAGTCACCCACTTATGCCTGATGCCTTTTCTTTCTCTGACTTGCTCTTTTAATTCATCTCATAAATAATTATAAATGAATATACAGTCTCCAGAAGATTTTAATCTTATTAGAAACAAGTAGTAGGGATAAAAAAAATTTAAAAAACAACATGGTTCCTGCTCTCAAGGAGCTCCCAGTCTAATCGGAGGAGACAATACACCAAAGAAAATACAGATGTAAGACAATGTAAAAGCCTGGAAGTCTGAAGGGTGCATTGATCTTCCAACTTATGTTTTGGCTTGAAAATCATTATACCCAAAGCTGGGATGATTCCTTTCTTGACTGAGTTATGGTTAGGTGTTACCCCTCCAGAGATCTATCTGCGTTTTTGTCTTTCTAGTGACTATGAGCTGAATATATTCTTGTCCTTCCTTCCCTTCAAATTTCCTCCTTCTGATTCCTCTTCATGGGGGGATCTCTAGGTAAGTTCTATCTCTTATTAGAATTAACAGTGCAAAATAAGCATCTGTTTCTTTTAGCATCTATTGGCTCTCTTTTGTGGAAATCTCTAAGTCCTCACAAAGCAGCCTCAATGGATTGTCATGTAATGAATCCTTCATGTAAGTGGAATGGTTTGTTCTTAAATGTTTAACTTACTATTTGGTGTATACAACTGTATCAAGTTAATCATCCTTTGGTCAAAACATTTTAGACTATCTTGCTGATATTTGTAAGGGAGTGTTCTTAAATAATTTCCTGATGACATAAGCATTTAGCATCTGTGGAGTGTGAGCATTTTTCTTTTTGGCTACTGGACAAAAACACTTTCATGGTTCAATAGATCATCATAAGGTGGTAGATTTAGAGCTGGAAAGGCCCTACGAGGTCATCAAGTCTAACTCCACCTCTTTACAAATAGACACTGAGGCTAAGTAATTTGTCCCTGGCATTCAGCTAATAAAAAGTCTGAATCAAGATTTGAAATCAGATCCTTTTGCCTTAAAGAGCTACTAGACGGCACAGTGTATCCACTGAGTACTGGACTTGGAATCAGGAAGACATTTCCTGAGTTTAAATCCAGCATAAGACTCAAGACACTTGTGTGCCTCAGTTACTCATGTGCAAAATGAATTGGAGAAGAAATGGCAAATCAATCCAGTGTCTATGCCAAGAACACCCCAAATAGAGTCTCAAAGAATTGGACATGCCTGAAAAAAAATGACAACTTTTTGACTCTAAGCCCAATATAATTTCCACTGTATCACTTAATTGTTCATTCTTGTAAACTGACCCAGGATCTTTAAAAATGTATCAAAAGATCATCACTGCGTAATGGTATTAACTAAATGGAGAATAGCAAAGAAAATCGTTTCCCCCTTCCCCCACCCCCAGAAAGGAATAAGAGGAGATGCAGAAGAGAGGCTGCCTTCTGATTTAGCTTTAGCAGTAGTAGGAAGGGCTTCCCTTGATCAATAGCACACCTTGAATGTACACCAGTGAGTCACCACCAGTATGGAATGCCCCCACTACCATCCTAACTTTCTTTCTCTGAAGTTCCTTCTAATTTAAGAGGCCATGATTAGGCTCCTTGGGAGTAGGAATAAAAGGTAAGGTGGACGGGAATTAAGTGAGTGACCTGAGACATGAACAACTTTTATTCAAAATGTGGTATTGTGATTTTGTAAATGTTTTTGAATTCTAATGAGTTCTTTAACCATAGTAGTACATGAGACAAAAGAAAATACAAAATTGCCCTTGTTTCTGAGAGGGCCCCTTAGACTCTTCTGACTGTTGCATAGTGAGGAAAAAAGGATACCAGGTTCTCTGAGAATCATCTACAGATCATCTACAAACATTATTTAAAAAATAATTTTACCTCCCATCTTAAAATTGATACCAAGTATAAATTCCAAGGCAGAAGAACAGTAAAGGCTAGGCAGTTGGGATTAAGTGATTTTCCCAGAGTCACACAGAGACTGTAAAGGGTAAAATTAGGGGGTCATTGACTGAATATATATTATACTAGTGGTTGCCAGGGATGAATTCAATCCCAATAAATTACTCGAGTCAGTTTGGGATTTTTATGGTGATTTTAATTACAATAGAAGGAAGAAATTAAGAAGAAGAGAGGGAGGAAAAGGAAATTGGACTACTCTGGCAAGTCATATAGGAGTTCAGAGGCCTAGGCCAAGGGGCCTTCTCAATCTAGCTTGGCTTCCACAAGGCCTCCTCCAAGATGAGGGGTCTCCTCAGAGGATAGTTTCCTTTAGGAGGTAAAGGTAAAAGGAATCAGCCTACCCACTCAACAAGCATGCTAAGAGCTTCTCCCAATCACCTCACCAGCAAGCTGCAAAAGCCAAACCTGTAAAGATTAAAATTTAGGGGAGACTGAGACAAGGTAGAAATTAGTTTTTCTCTGCAAGGAATATTATATTTTTAGAGGTTTATTAAAGGTTAAGGATTAAAGAAAATACAGAATAAGAAACACGTGCCTAGGCCAGAGAGGCCTAGACCAGATAACCTCACATCATGGAAGAGACACCTCACATCATGGAAGAGACGCCTCTGCTCCAAAACGGAAGTCCAAAAGAGACACAAAAGCCTTTGCAATCAGCTTAAATCCCTTCTCGATCTCGGCCCATGTGAGCATTCAAAGCATTCTGGGGAAGTGGAGCAAGGGCTTCTGGGGATTGAAGTCCAGAGTTCAAGTCTATTTTTACAAACCGCCAAGATGCCAAGCACACCACCATGAGAAAAAGCCCCAAGTCTCTGAGAGCCAGCAAGAGCTAGCACAAGAGAGACCAGAGAGAGGAAATGACATGAAATATATACACCATTCTTTATATCATTTCCTGCATCTCACAAGTACCAATGATATCTTAAGCTTGACTTAGGACAGCCCAGGGAGTCTGTCAGTTGTTTTTGATTTGTCACTTGCTAGCAAATGTTGGTCATAGACCATCCTCCTCAACACTTAATCCTTAAGTAGGGGTGTATACATTCCTGGTTGCTAGAATTCTTGACGAAGAAGGGTGGAGAAAATCTAAAAATCACACCCCCCCTGATGATGATTGGGGGACTAGGCTCCCCAATTGATCACTAAACATAATCATCTTGCACCACTAAATTCTTCTAACTGCAGGTGCATACAAAATTTCCCTTCTATAAGGAAACTACAATAGTTAGAGAGAAGAGGGAAATAGAAGAGGGAGAGAGAGACAGCAAAAGCAATGTTTTGCTGGGCACATTGACAAAATCCAATTAGGGGGCAGTCCCCTTTTGGCTTAAGAGTATACATTCAAAATAAATGTTATTTCAGTCTTCAATTCAATCAACTACATCCCAAAGTTCATTCTGGATCTTCTTGATGTAGTGTAGGTTTTCAGTCATCTTTCTATAAGAGTTCATTCTCTGGATTTAGGAGTTAGCAAGCTTCTTTCCTTAAAGGTCTTTCTCAAACAAAAAGAAAAATTTAAAATCTTGGATTTTATTAAAATACAATTCCCCCCGGAAATGGGTGTTGAGAAACACCCAGTTCAGCTCAGGATGTATGGTTGAGTTATGGGGTTGTATGAGTCAATTATCAAAAGAAGAGGAAAAAACCATAAAGAAAAAAATGGAAGAAAGTTAAACTTTTGGGAGAAAGAAAAAAATAAAAATCAGAATCAAAATATCAAAATCTATATATATAAAATTTTGAGTAAATAACCCTTGTTATTAGGGTCCAATTAAAGTAATTTTTATCCCACAAGTCTGTAGGGGAAAAATTGTAGTAATGTTGTATTTACCCATTATAAGTCAGGACTACAGGAAGTTGCCACAATATGAGAGAAAAAACCCCCAACAACAACTAGATTTTTGTGTAAAAAGGGAAGTGCCATTCTTTAGTCTGGTCCTTTGTCATTTCTCAGGGATAGACTCGCTAATTGTTAGGTACTTTCATAGAAAGTATTTTACAAGGAGTGTGGTTCAAAGAGTGCTACATCTTAACATATGTTGTGTCACAACCTCAAGTCTCACACTAGGTTCAAGTCTTTTGTAATGGCTTAAAAGTGCATCTTTTCCTCTTATCCTCAAATTATTGCACTTTCAAAGTTGGTATGTTTGCAAGACCCACTAGAGAGACTAGTCTTCCATGGGTCTCAGGGGAGAATGTATTATTGAAAATCTGTTTCCCTAAAAAAAGAACTACATATCCCAAGAGCCCTGTCATTACGTACTTCCTGTAGACAGAGGATAAAGGGCGTGGTCTTTGGAGGCTCTTTCTCTCTGATGTAGAATCAGCAGTGATGGTGGTGAGTGGGAATGGCTAAAAATGGTTAACCAGCCATGGGCATGTGGTTTTTATTTTGTATCTTCTTTATTCCTTGATTTCTAATGATCATTAATAAATCTCTTAAATTATAATATTATTATTGAGATTTATTTTTTAACTTTTACATTAGGAACTATCTGAGGTCAAATTAGAACGTACGACCACTAATCTCCAAGTCTGAAGTTCTATCTACTGAGCCTCCTACTGCCTCCTACAAACATTAATTTGATCATTGAAATTCTATTGCTTAATGGCCCATATATCAAAAAAACTTTTCTCTGAAACAAAAGAAAGCATTTCTTAGACATCATTTTGTTTGCTGGTGATAACATATGACTAAAAACAATGGAATGTTGCAATTTCTTTACATATGTTTTAAAATAATATTTTCTTTCCCCATTACATATAAAAATTTTTTAACATTCAATTTTTAAAATTTTAACTTCAAATTCTCTCCTTTCTTATAACTTTTCCAATCTCCTTCCCCTCCCTATTCCCTGAGAGGGTAAGCAGTATAAAATTAAATTTAATATATAATAATTAGAAATATTATATTTTATAAAATTTATTAATGATCATTAGAAGTAATGAAATAAAAAGGTAACAAAATAAAACCATGTGCCCATGACTAATCTACCTGTTCAAATAGCTCATTCCACCCACAGTCTCAACAGGAAGAGAGTTAGTCACTGAAGACCACCTTATTTATCCCCCTATGTCAACAGGTAAGGACAGGAGGTCAGTGGATTTCTGGGAAATGTAGTTCAAAGGCACAAAATTTCAAATTACACAGCAATTTGATATAGATTTTACATGCATAATCAAGTATACTAATTTCTTAAGAATCAACATTTTTAATAAACAAATGGTCCATGGATGATGGACATACATAGGTAATGGCATATCACCAGTGACAACGTATGTGCAAAATATGATATAAATATAGCTCAAGTAACATGATACTGGAAAAGGAAGTGGGCTTCTCCTATAGGAATAGTGAGGCATCACCCATGCATAACCCACATATAGCACTGTTGACCCAAAGGGGGCATAGACTCTCTGCATGTTGGATGGACCTTCTGCATAGAATTTTTGTGAGGAGATGAACAAGAATTACATCTGCTTAAAAGACGTGTATATGCTGCAATTTGCATGGGAGTGGGGTGTTCACAGTGATGCAGAACCCACATCAATGAGATTGCAAATTTATTCCTATTGAAATGTGTCTTCATAATAGTCATTATTATTTGTGCATTTTATTAACAAGACATTCCTTTACTTTAGCCTGTTATACACTTTATGGTAACAAGGTGTTATTGCTATTCAACTTAAGAAAAAACTGAACAAGTATAGTGAGTGATGTCATTCCAGCACCCAGTATTCTCTGATTAAAATTCCAGTAGCTCGGCTTGCTTAGCAGAGTATCGTCTTTACCTAGGATTTGATGGTGAACTTAGATGGGTATGTAATGGGGCTTCTTTGGTTCTAGCTGAGTTCTGTTTTAATAGACATTTTATATTGCCCAGGTCTACTGTCTAGTGAAGCATATAATAGCTTTGAGCCTTTCTCCAACATCTTAATTGTTCACTTTCCTCTCGCCATAATAAGGTCACTTAATTTCACCTTTGCCATTAGTTTTCTCATCAAACTAAGGTGAATTGTGTGCAATGTATTTAAATCTCAGTGACTATCAAGCTCTTCTGTATATTGTTGTGTAGTCATTTCAGTTCTGTTGGGCTCTTTGTGAACCTATTTGGGGTTTTCTTGCCAGAGCAAATGGAATGATTTGTCAGTTCCTTTCCCAACTCATTATACAGATGAGAAAAAGGAAGCAAACAAAGTTAAATGACTTACCCAGGGTTACATAGCTAGTAAGAGTCTAAGGCAAGATTTGAACTCAGGATCATGAGTCTTCCTGACTTCAGGCCTGACATTCTATCTGCTCTAACCCCAAGACACCCCTTTTGTATGTAGTTTCTTAGAAAGAAATAAGCAGTAAAAAGAATAAAAACCTAGTTCTTACTCTTCTTTTTTGGTACATGGGTCTTATTGAGAACATTTTGTTATAACCTTCTCTGCTATTCTTAGTCAAAAGAAATTCTTTGAAATTGCCTTGGATATATTGAATGTGTATGGCTCCCCTGATGTTCAGTTTTCCCTTTCCTACTGGTATTATTCCATCTAGTCCATTCAGTAGCCAAGCTGTCATTCTTTTTTGCTTGAATTTATTCTTTCTGATTTCTTCCATTTGACAGGTTCTACAGAGGAAAAAAAATCTGTGAGTTTCAGGAAAAAAAATTTTAATGGTAATTTTCCATAATTACTATATTATGTGATTAGAGCCCTATCTATAAGCCGGAGAGCCAATATTTTGGGAATGCTCATACAAATATGGATATTTGGCTTTTGTGTGTTTTGTTAAAATACCATGGATGCCATTTTTATCTCATTTTGTCAACAGTTGTTTTTAAACATTTTTTCTGCCTCTTCAAGAGGAATTTTGCATTCAAACATTTTCAAATGGCAGTCAATAGGTCAATTCCTCTCCACTTTACTTCCCCAATCTTAATTATGACACACTCTCTAAGTCCAGACAAACACTAGCTTGGGATATGAAGTCAGATCCTGACTCTGAAGTCAAGAAGTCAGTTTAAGCCAAAGGCAGGATGATATTGGTGGAAATCAAAAGATTTTTAAAAGCTCAACTCCTTTAGTGTGTGTGTGTGTGTGTGTGCGCGCGCGCATATGCAGCAAGTTTTTGGCCAAAACCAGTTTTAACTTAGAGTGGAGAGAAAAAAAAAAGGATGTAGGAAGAGAGTGATGTGAGGGAGTCAGGGAGAGAGGGAAGAATTCAGGTAAAACAGTATTCTAAATATTTTTATTTTTGCCTGAAGCTTTATCTGGTGTTATTTGGAAGGCCTGTCTAAAGGGACTATTTTGTTGTTGTTGTTGTCCTTGTATGGAATTTTATAGTATGGGGAATCTCCATATGGAATCTTCTTTCATAGTTATACTCTCAAGTCAAATGAATGTTCTAGCTTTAGTGAGGTGTCTGAGAGAAACCTTGCCTCTCCTCGCTTCCTTGAAACGAATATAGTTTGAATATTGAAAAATTCTTAACATGTCAGTTCTCGTGGATAAAGCATCTTTTATGTAATTAGTTAGAAAAACCTACTTTTATCTGATCAACCAAATTGCCCTCATTGCTGTCTCTTATTCTGAATTTCATTAAGCGCTATGACAGTTTTGGGGACAATTGGATAGGGAAGACAACTGAATGTTTGCTTGAGATTCTCTAGGTGATCTGATTAAATTATTCTCTTCTTCAACCCTTGTTGAGAGTTTGTCTCACTTAAGGCAAATTTCCCAATCCAATGAGCTTGCTTGCTTACTTGCTTGCTTCTTTCTTCCTTCTCCTCTTTACACATGCATAAGTATCACTTCTAAGATAGAAGAGTGGCAAAGGCTAGGCAATTGGGGTTAAGTGACTTGCCCAGGATCCCATAGCTAGAAAGGTTCTCATGTCAGATTTGAACCCAGGTCCTCCCAACTTCATGCTTATACATTGTGCTATCTAGCTTCTACTCCCCTGCCCCAGTGAACTTTCAAAAGTTTCTAGAAGCTAAACATGAGTGCAGATTTTTCTCTATTACATGGTAGACCCTCTATAATCAATGGCCTTTTGCTAGTAGTAAAGAACTATTTATGAGCAAACACGATCACTTTTAAAATTTCTTCAGCCAGTATTAAAAACAACAGCAGCAAAGCCTTTCAGACATGTTTATTTATCTCATCACAAACTGTGCCTCTGACTAATTGCTAGGTGGTTCAGGTACTCTTAGCCTGGAGTGAAAGGTCCCAGGGAGGGAGCATCGGTAATGATGTGGCCAAATGGAATAATGAAGCTGATGAAACCCTAGGCGGAAATCTGGGACATGAAGTAGAAGTGGGTGAAGACTAAGGAACAATAGGAAAGACCATTTCTAACTGCTGAGTGTGGAGATTGTAATGAAAATGGTTTCAGCCATCTAGGTAAAATGGTGGAATGCCGGAAATCCAACTCATGATTTGATGCAATACAGGTTGTACCTTATGTTAAACAAACAATATGTGGAAATACAGATTTTCAGAAAACAAAACTCAGAAGGTGTTTATTTGCATTAGGTCTGGAACATATTAGCATTGTGTCTTACTTTCCCTCACTACAGTTATTCAAATTAGCCACTCTTCCCATTCCCAAGAATTATTTTTCAAAGCTTAACTGGAGACTACTAGAAATTACATGGAAATTTGTACAATGCTTTGGGTTGACTTTTCACGGGAAATAGTGAACGTGCATATGACTAAAGTGAGAAATATTTTTTTCTTGCCTCATAACAGAAAAGAAGGGGAAAGATGGTGGAGCCACAGAGGTGGTATTGTAGATTAGCCTGACTTGAGTCAGTGTCGATTTGGCTGTAGTGATTCTGAGGCTTTTCCGGATTCTAAGGCTTTTGAGACTCTTTATGGGGTTACACATACTATTTTTATTGCTGTGTCTCCTGAAATTATTTTCTATCGGAAAGAAAAGTGTCTTAATGTTGTTGGGTACAAAAATATGGGATATAATTTCAATCAAGAGAAAAGATGAGAGGTGAAATGTTGTTATTTTCTGCATCAGGTGAGAATTTAGATGTCCTTCAATTAGTTAGTCTTTTTACCTTCTAATTTGTGAATGTGGATTATAAAATAGCTTGCAAATGGAATACAGTGTCATAATGTTGTGAGCTTGTTTCCTAAGTCCACTTGTATTTTATTTAGTGCTGATGTGGCATAGTAGCCTGAAAGTGAGCCTCAAGTTCAGGAAGACCCAGATTGAATCCTTCCTCTGATGCTGACTGGCTGTTTCTCTGGGCAAGTCACTTGTCCCCTCTGTGCTCTAGGCAATACTATAAGATTAAAAATTGTAGAGAAGGCAACAATCTGTATTGGGGTGAGGGGGGGGGGCAGCAGCGTTATCTCATTTGGAAATTCTGTTTAAACAAGGAAATCAGAGAGCCAATTTGAATTTGATATGAGCATGCTAGATAATAAACTAGGTAACCTAACCACCAGGAGAACAATTTTCAGAATAAATAATAGTAGCGGTCAGAAGCTATCCACACCTGAAGCTTATTTAGGGAGTAAGGAAAATAGGTTAGCAGCCCACATACCTTGAAAATATATAGACTGGGTAGCTAGGTGGCTCAGTAGATAATGCCAGGCCTGGAAATGGGAGGTCCTGGGTTCTAATTTGGCCTCAGACACTTCCTTGCTTTGTGACCCCGGGAAAGTCACTTAGCTCCCATTGCTAGTCCTTACTGCCCTTCTGCCTTGGAACTGTTGCTTACTATCAATTCTAAGACAGAAGGTAAGGGTTTTAAAACTAAAAATGAACACAGGTGAGGGGTAGCTAGGTGCCATAGAGGATACAGCATCAGACTGGAGAGGGGAAAATTCTGGGTTCAAATCTGACCTCAGAAACATACTAGCTGTGTGACCCTAGGCAAGTCACTTAACTCCAGTTGCCTAGTCCTTATTCCTCTTCTGTCTTAGAATTGATGCTAAGGTAGAAGGTAAGAGTTTAAAAAATTAAATAGACGTGTCTCCTTCATTAAGTGTGGTACTTTCTTTTTGAGCTAATTTTGCTTAAACTAGGAGAAACTAGAAGGTTGCAAGGAAGAGAGGGAGAAAAAAGATGGTGGTCACTTTAGTGTGTGTACATAGATTTCCTCTACGCTTGTTGCTACCTGCATTTTACATTATATTTCTACATATAAAAGAATAGATGGAGGTCAACTAAGAGCTGACGATGGTGGGCATTATCAATGAGTCAATGTTTGTGATAATTGTGAGTTGGGTATTAAAATAAAGAGGGAATATATGAGAGGATAGAGAGGCTTGCAGCTATCAAAGCAATAGCATGGTGAGTTTTTCTTGATCAATGCCCCTGCATTGTTATAGAGTATGCATAAATATTTGTCTTAGGTAGGGCTTGTGTGCTTCTTGCTGGTTCCGTACCCCATGATATACCAGTGTGACCCAAGCGACAATGAAAACTGTAAGAAGTCTTGATCTAATACAGATTTTAAGAGCGGTAACTAGTTGGCCCATTGGAAAAGAATATTGGACTTGAAGTCAGGCAGAATGAAACTTAAATACTACCTCAGATGCTTAAACTCTGTGACCCTGAGCAAGTCACTTAGCCTCTTTTTGGTCACAGTTTCCATTTATGGAAAATGGGGATAATAATCATCAATGACCTACTTTGTTGGGTTATTGTGATGATCAAATAAGAACATATAAAAAGCATTTGCCTAGAATACTGCTGTTACAATTATAGGATATACACAAAGACACTCTTTAAACAATATTTCTGTTGCTGGGGGTAATATTCTCTTGGTTCTTCTTATTTTATGCTTCATAATTTCATGTAAATCTTTGATTCTTAAAAAATTAACCTGTTTATTATTTCTTAGGTTGCAGGCAGTATTCTATCACAATCATATGCCACAACTTGTTTAGCTACTCCCCAATTGATGGGCATCCCCCTCCATATTTATAGCAGCTCTTCTTGTCTTAATAGTGAAGAACTAGGCTAACATATTTCATGTTTCCCTGGAGAAGGGATGAAAGCTCTCACAGCTGAGGGAGGGCAGTTAGGAGATCTAAATTCTAATCTTCTCTTTGTTGCTACCTCTCTTTGTGCCTCTACGTGTGTCATTTAACATCTTTGAACCTCCCTATTTGTAAAAGAAGTAGTTGTATTACATGATCTCTAAGGTCCTTTCCAGCTCAGAAATATGCATGCTTCCATGATTCTTCTAAACTATGTGGTTATAGACCTTTGAGTAAGTCCTTGGTGGTGGTGGTGGGGACCCTCATCTCCATAGGGACTGTTATTTTGAGTTAAAGGACCTAGGAATCCACTATCATAATAGAAGGTGTGAGCTAAATATTTATTTGTTTTGTAGAGCCACATTACTACTATGCCAGACATCATCATTCCAATTTGTCAAACCTCAATAAAATGTCTTCTACATGCAAAGTACTTAAGACAATTTGACCTTGTTGATAGGGAGCAAGCCTTAAAATAAGAGTTCAAATTCCATATTGGCTGTGTGCCTTCAAAATATCACCTAACTTTTATGCTCCCAGGAAACTATCCAAGAATTGATGATTCAGAATAAAGTCCAATTTTTATTGTTAGAGGGAGTTTTCCAGTGAGCGTTCATTATGTCAATAGAAAACAGAATCTCAAGCCCAGACCAAAAAGAAATGGACCCAGCTTTGATCTAGGTGCTAAAGACCCATCAGCAGCAGAACCATCTTTATGTTTACAGAGTACTAGACCTGAAGGTAAGAAAACTTTTCCTTCCTTCCTTCCTTCCTTCCTTCCTTCCTTCTTCCTTCCTTCCTTCCTTCCTTCCTTCCTTCCTTCCTTCCTTCCTTCCTTCCTTCCTTCCTTCCTTCCTTCCTTCCTTCCTTCCTTCCTTCCTTCCTTCCTTCCTTCCTTTCTTCCTTTCTCTCTCTCTCTCTCTTTCTTTCTTTCTTTCTTCTTTCTTTCTTTCTTTCTTTCTTTCTTTCTTTCTTTCTTTCTTTCTTTCTTTCTTCTTCTTTCTTTCTTTCTTTCTTTCCTTCTTCCTTTCTTCTTTCTTTCTTTCTTTCCTTTCTTCCTTTCTTCCTTTCTTCCTCTTCTCTTCTCTTCTCTCTCTCTCTCCTCTTTCTCTCTCTTTCTCTCTTCTTTCTTTCTTTCTTTCTTCTCTTTCTTTCTTTCTTTCTTTCTTTCTTTCTTCTTCTTTCTTTCTTTCTTTCTTTCTTTTTCTTTCTTTCTTTCTTTCTTTCTTTCTTTCTTTCTTTCTTTCTTTCTTTCTTTCCTTTCTTTCTTCTTTCCTTTCTTTCTTCTTTCTTTCTTTCTTTCTTTCTTTCTTTCTTCTTTCTCTCTCTTTCTTTCTTTCTTTCTTTCTTTCTTTCTTTCTTTTTCATAAATACCCAGACCTGGAGTCAGGAGGACTTGGATTCAAATCTGTCCTCAGATTCTTCCTAGCTGTGTGACACTGATATTGACTAGCCCTTGCCCTTCTGTCTTACAATTGTTACTAAGACAAGGAGTAAGGATTAAAAGGAAAAAAAAGCAAATGCTCATACC
Source organism: Monodelphis domestica (assembly GCF_027887165.1). Taxonomy (NCBI): domain Eukaryota; kingdom Metazoa; phylum Chordata; class Mammalia; order Didelphimorphia; family Didelphidae; genus Monodelphis; species Monodelphis domestica. Next base: position 130,938,945 of record NC_077230.1, on the reverse strand, counting down.
ATTCTTCAAAGTGACAGCTTCTCTATGGACTCTGCACTTCTAAAATACACATACACTGATGGTTTCCTGGTCCTAGATTGAATAAGTGCCATTAGATATTGATCTTAGAGATTAAAATCGGGTTTAGGGGATACAAGATGGCAGGCAACTAGAAGTCAGTCCCACTTGAGGAGACACTGAAGTACAGTAGTTCATATATCATTGTGACTAATGACATACTGGCTAACTGGAAGCTCCTTTTGAGGAGATCACTCCAAGTCAGGAAAAAATTTGGGAAGTTGGAGCTAGAGCCCTGAGAGTTTTCAGTCAAAGAGGCAAGGTGTATAATACATTTTTATGTTCTTACATGGGAAAAGTGGAACAGGAATCGAGCAAGTGCTGGAGTGAGAGTCTTTAAGGGCAATCCTAGGAGAATAGTGTTTCTAACAGTAAAGTTTGGAATTTTCAGATGATCAAGCTAAGAAGCAGATGCTGGTTGGAGTCTGGAGTGACTCATGTGAGGTTGAAAGAGCCCAGGATTTGTAGTCAGAGGGCCCACGTTTGAATTACAGCTTTTCTTACATTTAATACCTGCTTAACTTTGAGTAACTCATTTAATTACTCTGAGATTCATTTGTCAAATGAAGGTCGGGGATGCTGCGATCTCCAAGGCCCCTTCTGGCTCCGGATCCTATGAACCCATGAGTTAGACCTACTTGCATGGTGAAAGAACCTTACTTTTCTGTACCAGTTAGTCACATTCTCTTTGGAATGTCCTTTTCTTCATGCAGATGAGCTAGTCATGTGCACAAAGCAATTAACAGGACAGATAATTAGAGATTATATTTTTAGATAACTTTTAAAGAAATATTGAGATATAATTGTGCTCCTTTATGAATATCCTCCTCTTTCAACTACAGCTTAATCTAATCCTGATCTTATCCTTAAGCTTTTTATTTAAATCCTCTTTTCCAGAATTCCCTGAATTCTATCTTTGAAAAAAAAAAGTCTTTTACAGGCACACAGCTCCAAAGTCAAGCAGATATTTTATAAGAGTCAACATGACATAGTGGATAGAGAGCTGGATTTTGAGTCAAGATCTGGGTTCAAATCCTATCTCTGTTCATAGTGTCTTTAGGGAAATTACTTAATTTCTCGTGTATCAGGTAACTCTTTAAGATGAATAACTGCAGAGCAGATGCTGATTCACATTGGAAGAAGGGATTTCTAATTGGGAACTCCTTATATTAATCAAATTGTGGGTCTGTTTCCCTCCAAAATTTTGAGTTTTTTTAAAAAAGGTGTTAATCTTACAATTCCAATCAACCCATATCTGCTCAGCACTCTCAGGAATATAGATTTAGAGCACAAAGTTACCACAGAGATCATCTAATCCAATTCTCTTATTTTACAGGTGAAAACACTAAAACCCAGAGAATTTAAGTTACTTGCTCAGGGTCATTCAGGTACTAAGTGATAGAGTGAGTATTTGAACATAATAACTGTTATAAGGAAGAGAGGATTTGAGCATATGTAGTGGGAGATGCAGATGCAGAGAAAAGATTCTGGAATGCTGGAGAAAAAAGTGTGAGACAGTTCACTGAGGATGGAGCTGAGTTTCTTCTCTGGTTTGACCTGGAGGGACTAGCTGCTTTCCCTTGGTGGCTGTTTCTACCTTGTCTTTCCCATCCTACCTGCTTCCCTGTTGGCTTGTTGTCATCTACTGAGCTTCCTGGTGTGATCCTGAACCATCTGTCTGTAAAATTAGGTCTGGGGTCTATCTGGATCCAGGACCTCTCCTGGCCCTGTCCTGCCAAACTGCCAAAACTCACTACCTCTATGACCATCAAAAGGGGTGTAGGTTTATCCATATTAGGGACTGAGGTCTTTAGGCAGATAGGTAAGGACCAGAATAGCTCAAATCTGCAAAGAATCTTGGTGATGAGACATTTAGATTTGGGGGAGTTTTAGGTAGTTGTCATTAGTTTAGGATCATTCAAATCCTTTCCACCTTTCCTTGTCATAATAAATCCAACCTCCATCCCTGTTATATAGTGGTCTGTGTTTGTTACCTCAGGACAGGCTCTGTCTGGACTGGGTCTGTTAGCCTGTTAGCCAACAGTTAACCTCTGACACTGGTTCTGTTGATCTTCCCAAATCAACTAAATCTTCTGATACTGGCCCTATCTGAACCATCTAATCCCACCCTCAATCCACCTCTAGATCCTCTCTTCCTTATAATATACGTCAATCCAAATCTGTTATTTCCACTGTCATCATGTCTCCTAAAAAAAAAAAAATCCTTGATAACTGGCTGCTAGGGCTAGACAGTTGGGATTAAGTGATTTGCCCAGGGTTTCAAAACTAGGAGGTATCTGAGGTCACACTTGAACCCAGGACCTCCTGCATTCCTTCTGTTTTCTTGAGCTCACTGAGATCTGTTCCTTTCTGCTGATACAACTTCCCTGGTCAACTTTTCCAGATCTGGCTACATTTTTATTCATATTCATATCATTGTTCCTTGCTCTCTATTTGCCACTTTGAGACTTCATTTCTACCAGCATCATACAGGAACTCCTCCTCAAGATTCATTTAATTCATACTCATCACCCAATCAAGATTTTGGGAGCTGTCTTCTACTGACCTCCAATACAAGCTCCTTCCTTCCCAATGAGTTCAGTGCCTGGATCTCCATTCCTTCTTTCTTCTCCATATGAAAACATCTGAAATCAATAGTCCCTCAAACTCCCTAGTCTTCCAGTCCCTGAATTTACTTTTTCCCATGACCTACTTTTACATCACCCCATGGCTACAGATAGGGATGGTCATACACTTAAACTTGTCATCACCCACAATGGCTCCACTTCATGAAAAGGGGGCAAAGGAGTGGGGAAGGCAATAGAGTAGTAATTACAGAGTCTATCCGGGATCAGAAACTATTTGACATTTTAAGTTGAATGTCAATAACAGCTTCTATTGATGTAGTCCTTTATAGTCATAAAGAGTGTTAGCTGCATTATCTTATTTAATAAAGATATAAAAAATCCTGATCATATTTATAGATAACACAAAGCTGAGAGAAAAATTAATGCATTGAATGGCAAAATTAAAAGTAAAGCAAAGCAAAACAAAACACCTCTTAATCAATAAACTCCAAAATAACAAAATGAAATTAATATGGATGTGAATAAATTTAGAACTTAATAATCAATTTCATCATGTCAAGTTGGGGAAGACCATCTTTAATCATAAATCAGATGACGAACCACTAGTATTAGACCTATAAGTTATTCAATAATGAGAATTTCAAATGACAACTTCTCTGAAACTTTAGTTTTGTCATTTACAAAATGAAGGAGATAGATTAGATTAGTATTGCCAAAGCAAAACTGAAATGGATCCCTTTGAGCTGCATATTGACTAGAAAACCATAAATTAACATTATATTGTTTTTTCTTTTTGTTAAACACTTTCTAATTACATTTTAATATTATTTGTGTATTGGGAGTTTTGTTGGCTATGCGATGCTTACTGTGGTGGGTCTGACACCTCTGGACTAAATGATCTCTAATGTCACCTCCAGATCAAATATTCTATGATTCATTTCACATGAAAATGGTCTAGGTAATCTGGGAAATTAGGTAATAGTATGATACAGTACCAGGTCTGGAGGCAAGAAAGCATCTTCCTAGATTGAAATCTGGCCTCAGACATTAGCTGCTAAGTGTGAGTTTGAGCCAGTCACTTAACCCTGTTTACCTTAGTTCTTTTATCTGTAAAATGAGTTGGAGAAGGTAATGGCAAACCACTCCAATATCTTTGCCAAGCAGACTCCAAATGGGGTTGTGAAAAGTCAGACATGACTGAAAAATAACTGAACAACAACAATTTAGTTAACTACCAAGTCATAAACCAGAACTATAAGAAGCTTCCAAAAAAAAAAACCCTCATGTAATCTTGGGCTGCATCAATAGAAGTATAAGGCAAAATACTGCCTTTGTGTTAGTAGGAATGAAATTGGAAATTTTGTCTATTTCTGTGACACACTCTAACATGGTAATTGGCATTTAACCACCAGGTGGCACTGACAGTTATTCCCTGAGGTAGTTACTATTGGCTATTTTCCTGGGTCTCCTTGGGTCAAGAGTTCTCTGTATTTTCCCCCTAGGCTTCAAGACCCCTGGAATTTAACTCCCCATCCATCACTACTTTTAGACTAGGGGCTGTGTGACTTTATAGATTTATCCAATCAAAATGATTGTCACTGATTATCCCATCTCCCTTTGAATGGTGCTATGTTTTAATGAGTGCTAGTTCATAGGAAAGATTAGCACGTGAGTCCTGTGACTCTGCCTTAATGAAGTTGGTTGCCCACAGAAACAGATTCACAGGCTGGAATGACAGAATCAACCATTTGGCCCAGCAATATCACTAGGATGTCTATATCCCAAAGATTTCAAAGACAGTGGAAAAGGACCTACTTGTACAAAATTATTTATAGCAGCTATATTTATAGGAAAGAACTGGAAACTGAAGGGATATCTATCCATTGGGAAAGGGATGTCCATCAATTTGGGAATGGATGAACAAGTTGTGGCACGTGGCTATAATGGAACACTAGCGCCATATGAAATTTTGAACAAGACGATCACAAAAACCCCTAGAAAGACTTATATGAAATGATGCAAAGTGAATTGAGAAGAACAGAGAGAGAACTTTGTACACAGTAACAACAGTAATGTATGATGATCAACTGTGAATGACTTAACTATTATCAGCAAGGCAAGATCGAGGACAACTCTAAGGGACTTAAGATGAAAAATGTGAGCCAGTGTAATGGAAGGACCTAAAAGGATCTGTATACAGATTGAATCATGTCATTCTTCACTTTGTATCCTCCATGAATTTTTCTCTAGTGTAAATGCTCTGTGCCTTTTTTCACAACATAAAGAACATAGAAATATGTATTCAATATACACATGTAATCTATATAATATTAATTGCCATCTTGAGGAAGAGGGAAGGATGAGAGAGGGGAAGAGAACATGGATCTCAAAATGTCAGAAGATGATTCCTGAAAATTGTACTGACATGTAATCTGGAAAAAATACAACAACTCTGAACTACTCAATGAAAAGAGGGCACAATGTATGTCACACATATGATCTATTGAGTGTATATATATTCAACTTTGCCCTGAAAAGTCCACTCCACTCTCAAACACTGAATCACTCCTGGACCCATGAATTTTAGACAATGTACAGATCGAGTCCTGAGAAGACCAGAGTGTGAGAATCATTCCCATGAGAATATTTAATTAAAGGGGAGGCCACATGCAAATAACATTGTACATAAAAGATAATCCAGTATAAATGAAAGGTAACCTCAGAGAGAAGGCACTAGCAATTTGGGTCACTAGAATAGTGAAGGTGGGATTTGAGCTGTGTCTGGAAGGATGCTATGGAAGTCAGGAGAATGGGTGAGGACAGAGAGAATGAAGGCACAGTTAGTGAAAAAGAGAAATAGAATGCTTTATAGATTAGGAGTGAAGTATATAAGGATGGAAAGGAAGAAAGTGTTCAAGTGGTGAAAAGCTTTAGATACCGAAGAGGTGATTTAGGGAACTCCTGGAGCTTATTGAAATAAGGGGGTGACTTAGATCACTTTGGCCACTGAATGGAGATTAGATTGGGAAAAGCCTTGAATCAAGGGGACCAGTCACATGACTTACAGTAGCCCAAGTATGAGGTAGCTAAGTGTTAGAGCGATAAAACACTGTGCTTGGAATCAGGAAGATTTATCTTCATGAGTTCAAATCCAGCCTCAGATGCTCACTCGTTGTGTGACCCTGGGAAAATTATTTAATCATGTTTGCATCAGTTTTTCATCTGTAAAGTGAACCATAGAAGGAAACAGCAAACCTCTCCAGTATTTTTTTCCAAGAAAGCCCCAAGATGTGGTCACAAAGAGTCAGATTACAACAATTCAACAATAGTGTGAGTTGATGAAAGCTCATTCCAGATGGTTGCTTCCATTTGTGAATACTGCTTCCTATAAGGTCAATAAAGGCATAACCCTATATTCCGTTTGTAATGTATGTGTATGTTTGTAATGCAGTGTCTGTTGTAGTAAAAAACTTTGTTAGCCAGTCCTTGAGATGTGAACATTTATCAACCAAATATTTCATACATAGAAACAATATTATGGGAATGGACCCCATCTTCTCACTATTGCTGTTCTTGAAGTCTCCATTACTTATGATGAATGACTTGGAGTCTCACTCTCCTTATTACAGAGGTAGCATGAGGCAGTAAAGAGAATCCTGGATTCAGAGTCAAGTCTAGGTTAAAAATGTCTGTATGATTTGGGAAAAGTCATCTTACTTTTTTGGTCCTCAGTTTTCTCATCTGTAAAATAAAGAGATTGGGCCAGACAAGTGGTATCAAGAAAGTAGAAATGCAGACCACTAAGTCATACGTAAGGGTTTTTTGGGGCCACATATTCCTTTAGAAAGTCACATAGTAATATTATATCTTTTGTGTTATTATTAATTTTGTTAACTATATCCCAATTATACATTTTAAACTGGTTTGCAGCAGTCAACATTTGACATTTCTGGGCCAGATGACTTTCAAATAATTCATAGATATAGGAAAGTTAGAAGGAACCTTGGAGATCATTAAGTCCAACCTCCTCCCTTCCTGCACTGCTTATTTTACAGATGTACCCATGGCTTCTCTGGGCATCCCCAGCTCTCCTAAATTGGAGATATCTTTGAGGGGTCTTTTGAGTGCCCCCAATTTGCCTAGCATGGAATTAAATACATCTCCTACCACATGGGTAGGGGTATATTCCTTTGATTAGGTGTCTTGCTGAGACTGAGCTCTTTACTCCCTTTTTTCTGCTACTGTCATTTCAGTGCCTCTTATTTGTCATATACAGAGGTGACAACCCCAGTTCCCCTACTTATGTTGCTGTTGTTCAGTCATTTTTCAGTAGTGTTTGACTCTTTATGATCCCATTTGGCATTTACTTGGCAAAAATACGAGAGTGGTCTGCCATTTCCTTCTCAAGCTCATTTTGAAGATGAAGAAACTGAGGAAAATAGGGCTATGTGACTTTTTTAGGGTCACAGAGCTAGGAATGCTGAATTTGAATTCATAAAGATGAGTCTTCCTTATTTCAAAATCAATGTTCTACCCACTGGACAACCATGGAGCTGCCCAGTTCACCCATAGCATGGGCAAAAATGAACTGAGCCAGTGAGAAGGGACTTTCTTTGTTCCTCCTTTTTTTGACCTGGCTCTGAGAAGTGGGCCTGGGGGTGTTCATTTATGTTCTGCTTTGTTTGACTTCCTCAGTTTCATGTGCCCAATGATCTCCAATAGCCTGGGGGTTCAAATCATGATGATCTTGGAGCCAGGATCATGAGCAGGATGGTGTAGCTAGCCAACCTGACATCAAAATTCTGAGAATCTGGGGGCCCAGAACTTGAGTCCATGGGGGTTTTGGCCTTGGGAACCTAGCTTAACCATAAACCTAATCTCCTCCCCTTCCCCAGAGGCAGATGGTACAAGATGGTTACTACTGCCATCTGTTAGGGGAATAAATTTTTATATTTGTGATTATACATTTTTAAGTAAACATTTCTGTAAAAAAGTTAAGCTATTAGTGGCTAATGGAACTAGGGAGCAGAGGACTCACCCCCTCACACACACAATCACACACATACACACTACTGAGGAAACACCAATTTGAGGCCAGAGCCATTGGCGAGATGCCAGAATCATACTCCTAATCCCCTTTGAGTACCCAGGAGAACCTGGGGCAGAGATAAGAACTATAATCTACTTGGTCTTCAAGCCATGGAGGCAGGAGTAGAATGATATACAACTAAGAAAACTGAGCCAGAGAGGTTAATAGAGATATTCCTAGTCACATAGCCAGAAGTCATCAGAAGTTTCATGTATTAGGTCTTCCTGGATCTAGTTTTAGCACTTTACAAATCATATTGTGTGAGATCCTTTTCAGCTCCACATGTATGATCTATGGATATGCTGATGTTTCCATTAAAAACAAAATTCCCTTTTTGAATCGTCTAGAGTTGTTGGAACCTCTACTCAATAAGTCAGTCAATTAGAATTTATTAAACTCTTACTGAGCACTATGTAAGTGCTGTGCAAATTCAAGTAGAAAGAAAAAACAGTCCCTCCTCTCAAGGAGTTTTCATTCTAAAGGGGAAAGACATTGCATTAAAGAAAACTGAAAAGAGACGGAGTATGGACAGCCAGAAAAGGGACCAAAAATGGAGTTGTTGTTGTATTATCCAGTTGTATCCAAACCCATTTGGGGTTTTCTTAGCAAAGATACTGAAGTGATTTGCCATTTCCTTCAGCCCATTTACCAGGTGAATAAACTGAGGCAAACAGGATTTAGTGACCTGCCCAGGGTCACACTAGTAACAGTCTGAGGTCAGATTTGAACTCAGGGAGATGAGTCTTTCCAACTCCAAGTCTGGCACTGTATCTACTGTGCTACCTAGTCACCCAGAAAGAAAAGAATATTTATGATTGAGGAATTCCAAAATGTAGTTGTAGAAGAATAAGACATAGGTAGAAGGACATTTTAATAATAGAGGTTCTGGAAGGGGTCATCCAATCAGATTAGAGTTCTCTGTAGTGGAAGGTACTTCCTAAGTGTAAATTCCAGGGCTGAAGTTTGGCTTCAGGATGAAGAGCCAGGATGTGGGAGAATTCCACAGTGCAGCCTTAAAATCCCTCAAAGCTATCTCTGTCAATATCATTGGCTCTTTTCCCTTCTCCCCTATGGCTACAGGAGAATAGAGAAGGGGAGGAGAATAGAGAAAGAATCCCTACTATTTCAGGGGGAGATGTGTAGGAACTTGATTTCCAGTTTCCTTTGAAAATAATGTTCAAGGCAATGCTTTGGTTCCATGACAAAAAACTGATTAACCCAGAAAGAAGAGAGCAAAAATTATTGTCATTCCACTGCAAGATGGATTAAAATATGTCGTTGTCAGTTAACCAGTCAACAAACATTCATCAGTCACTTATAGTGTACCAGGAACTGTGTACTAAACACTAAAGGCATAAAGAAAAGACAAAAAAAAAGGAGGAACTGTTCTAAAAACTTAGCCACATTTATAATGCCATTGCAGTGGAAAAATCAATTCCAAATAATTGACTTCCAAATGAGGTTTAAGAATGGGAGCTGTCTATAATTTGGGACCACCTCTATTGTTGCACACACATTGATCTAGAAGTGATCTCATTCTTTGGTAGTCTTGCTTCATATTTGGCTTCCTTGTACATATCAAAACCCAGCGATTTATCCCCAGTGTGATTGTGGTGGAAGCTCCCTGAGATGATCACCTTTTGATAGGGGCTCCAATTTTGCACTGCTTTGTTTTGACTTGTACAAGGCAGAGCTGCTGTTTTCATTGTAAAACCAAATGATTATTTATATTACATTTGGATCATTCTTTATATACTATTAGTAATGACACACTAAACACAAGGGACAGAAAATTTACATCCCAAATTCTGAAATGAATATTTTCCCTTTGGCAGGTCCCATTGTTTAGTGTTTTGAGGTCTGATCATAAAGAACCATATGTCACTGTTAGATTGTACGTTGCGGCACCGATGGCACGGGAGCAGCTGCAGCATTAAATCTCTTGGTTTTTGGCTCTGGGTCTGAGTGTCTGAGTCTTGGCTGGGTTTTTTCTAGGACAGAACATTGGAAAATGATTCAGAAATCTCTTTTCCCTTCCCCTCTCTGTTCTCTTTCTTTTCTATTTTCTTCCTCCTTCTCCATCTTCTGCCATTACTAGAGCTAAAGGATACAAAACTTATGGATTTGGACTTGAGAAGTTCCCTTTCTCCAGAGATTTTGCTTTTGAAATAGGAGCACTTGGTTAACCTTGGATATGAGCTCGAGGGATATGTCAGGTGCTGTATGTCTCCCTGCCCCTGCCCCAAACCCCACTGCATCTGATAGTATCTCTACCACCATCCCCAAGAACAAGAGGAGGAAGGCATGATTGGCTTAGAAATCTTTCATAAAAGGAGCCATGTGATGAGTATGTCAAACCACTATTCAGTTGTTACTCTGCTTCTAGTTTTTTCTTTTGTTTTGCCTCAATTTTCATGTCCTTTTTGCACATCCTCTCTTTTTTTTTTTTACAGTGGACTTCTGTTTTTAGATCTTGTCTTCTAATGAGATCATACGTGTGAAACACTTAGCAGTGCTAGGCTTGTAGTAAATGCGTAATAAATGCTTATTTGGGGGCAGTTACGTAGTACAGTGGATAGAGCATTGCTCCCCAAATAAGTATTTATTAAGCACTTACTAGACTTGAAGTCAGGAGGACCTGGGTTCAGATCTGACCTCAGACACTTCATAGCTATGTAGCCCTGGGTAAATCCCTTAATCCTGATTGTCTTCCAGCTCTTCTGGCTTTGACTGTATACTAAAACAGAAGGTAAGGGTTTAAAAAATAAATAAGAAAACTCCTATTTTGTCTCTATCCCAGTGGAAAGAACATTGACTCTGGGGGTCATGAGATCTTGAATTTAAATCCTGCCTTTGATATTGCCTTTGGGACTTTGACTTATTGTATTCTTGTTCTAGACCTCAGTTTTCTCAGCTTTAAAATTATAGTTGGTCTAAATGCTTTGTAAGGATTTTTCTAACTCTGAATCAATAGATCCTATATAGACTCAGTTTTACAGGTAGTATTATACAGTGAAAGGAGAAATGGATTTGATATTAGAGACCCTACCTACCTCTGCCACTTACTTAAGACCTTGGGTAAGTCAATTACCTTCTCTAAGCCTCAGTTTCCTTGTCTGGAAAATGAGAAAATTGGAGAAGATGGTACCTCAGGTCCTTTTCAGCTCAGTTCCTACAAAGCTATGATTTTCTTACTCTCACTTCTGGCACATGAATGGGTTTGTATTCTTAGGTGCTGCTGATGTCTCCCATTCCCCTTCCTTCTTTGAGATATCAATCCCCTTGTGATGTGAGGCTGTTCCAGTGTCCCTGGCTGTTGCCTTGGGGACAGAAGCAAAGGCACTAGACATGAAGCCCCTCTCTCCTCTCAGGGATCACCTGCAGCCATATCTGTTCTTTGATTCTTACTTGGACTCGAGGAAAGTCAGGGCAGTGAGAAAGAACAGTTGACATGTTGTGGCCATTGCAGACCTCCCTCTCTGTGCCTCTGGCACAACTGTTCATGGCTTTACCCTCAGTTTAGCAGTTCAGCAAGGAATGGTTTCCTTGTGGGAATATTTTCCAATCAGACCAACCACTTCTGGCCCGTTTTCCCTCCTCCTTTAACTGTCATAACCTTTAATCTGGATGCTAACAACAGCAAGCAAATCGACAATATCACTGAAACAAGGCACTGCTGCAAAATGCCTCATTGCAATCTCTCCTTGGCATGAAGAATAAGAGGCACTGCTTTGCCAGGGAGTTGCTTATAATTTTCCTGAGGAGACTGGAAATGCCACCAGATCATTAGCAGTCCTAGGCACCAAGTAAATGTTAAAAGAGAAATCCTGAGCAAAGATGTACTAGAAGGTCAGATGGAGATGTAGAATTGCTTAGAGTAGCCAAGAAAGGCTTCATGAACTAGATAGAGACTGAATTGGATCGTGAAGGGGTAAGATTTCAATGCCCATAAAGAATGGGGAAAAGCCTCCCAGATGGAAGGGGCATTGCAATCCAAGGTACCACTGTCACAAAGTACCTGGCCTATTTGGGGTGGGGTGGAGCAGTATCTAAGCAGTCTGGATAGACCAATGGAGAAATATGTTTGAAAATATAGGTTGGGGATGAATTATGAAAAGCCTTAAATAGGAGATTTTGGACTAAGTTTTGGAAGTTTCAATTGAATACAAATACATCATTTGTGAGATTCGGTGCAAGCTTCCTTTTTAATGTTTCATTCTCTGCTCTTTCCTTGCCTGGCCCAATTTCATACAGGGTAACTGAACAAGAGCTTTCCAGCCTTTGGGACAATCGCTTTTTCAGCTCATTATTGTGCATTGCCAAGACGTTCCATTAATATACAATGAAAAGTTTCTTATTTGCCTAAGCCCAGGTGAGTGTTCTCTTATAGGCAAAGAAAGAAAAAAATCAACCCTGGAATAAAATCTTCTAATTATCAAGTCACTGTTTTGAAGCTAAGTAGATTCGCTTTTGGAAACCTATTGATATCTTCTTCAACATTTCTCGTTTTAATATGTCACCATTTTGTGTACATTTTGCAGGTCTCTGTATTTCACTGCTGTCATAAATTACAGTCTTTTAGTCTGCAATCCAAGCCACTCTTTTGATTTAATCCAGTCTCAGCTACCCTAATTACATAATATATCTCTTCCAGACGTCTTTGCTGAATTTGAAGCCATCATTTCCTAAACACTTGTAAACTTACATAGATGAAAATTAGCTTTCCATCCTCCAAGGACTCGCTTCTTTTCCATGAAGGCCTCTCAATTTTTCCTAATTTCTCTTTTCCTTTAGTTCAGTGGTAGGGCCAACATTGGAAACTAGTAAAAAATTGTGACAAAGGCCCATAGGTGGTGAAGATATTTTTCTTAATTATTTTGAAAGATTCCCTTTTAAACAAGAATACCTATGCTTTAACACTAGTTTTGAGGTTTTTAAATTTTTTTTTGGTGTTATATACTTCTATAATTACTTATCCACTTCTTTCATATTCTTTTTTTATAAACCCTTACTTTCCATTTTAGAATCAATACTGTGTATTGGTTCTAAGGAAGAAGAGCAGTAAGGGCTAGGCAATGGGGGTTAAGTGACTTGCCCAGAGTCACACAGCTGGGAAGTGTCTGAGGCCAGATTTGAACCTAAGACCTCCTCTCTCAATTCACTGAACCACCCAGCTGCCCCCCATTTCTTTTATATTCTTAAAAACTTTTAAAATTATTATTCCAAATGTTTACAAATCTAAACAAAACAAACATTTCCATATAAAAAGAAAAAGAAAATATTACACAAATGAAATAACAGTTCTTGTATATGTCTAACTTATTTTTCTTCAAATCATTCATAATAGATCACACCCACTTGAATCCCAATCCTCTCCATGTTAAATAGGATATTATTCATGGAAGCTAATGAGTTCATATAAATTATATTTTTCATGTTTTATCTTTCTGTTCATTTTCTGGAGGTAACTCTCAGTTTATTCCTTTAGTATTAGTTCTATGGCTGTGTTTCTCTTGGTTCTATTAATTTCACTATTCATTATCTCATATAGTTCCTTCCAGAATTAAAAAAAATCATTTTATCATTTCTTATAGTGCAGTAGTATTCCATCACAATCATATTCCACACTTTGTTTAACCATTCCTCAATAAATAGACATCTCAGTTTTCAATTCTTTGTCATCACAAAGAGAGCTGTTATAAATATTTTTAAATATATGAGTCATTTTCCTTTTTCCCTATTCTCCTTGGGAAACATACCCAGCAATGGAATTTCTGGATTTAATATTCTTAAATTTTTTGAACATAGAACTCATAAAATTCTTTTGCCTTCATTGGTATCTCTCCTTGCCAGTTTCTTATTTTGGTGATTTAGCTTTGTTCCCCTACCTTTGTTGATTAGAATGATAGTTGTTTATCAGTTTATTTTCATATTTTTAAAAAAAGAGTTCTTGGATTTATCATTTAGATTTTCTTCTTTTTTTGTAATATTGATCTCTGTTCTATTGTAGATTGTTTTGTCTGTTCTGTTGGTTTTTTCCTTGTTTAGTGTTTTTGGTGCAGAACATTCTTTAATTTTATCTCATTGATAAATGAGCCCTTAAATGAGGGCTATGAATCGGTTTTTGAACTTTGCTTTGTCTGCATCTCATACATTTAGAGATGTAGGATGTGTTGTCCATTATCTATTATATAATCTGCTCTTATTTTTTAGATTTCTCTCTTTTAACCACTCATTTAATGCATTCTCTAAAATTTGGAAGTGAAAGGAGGGGTGCTATACCCTTTGTCCATTGAATCTCTGTTTATCATTAGTTTTATTACATTATGGTCCACATATGTGTGTTTTCATATTTGTTCATGTCTTTTTTATGCCTAAACATTTGCTTAATTTTTTAAAATTAGTTTTAAGAATGCTAGAAAAAAGAGCATATTCTTTAATTTCCCCCATGAAGTTTTCTCCATTTGTTCAATACAGTTTATCTCGGGAATTTCTTAATTTATCTTATTTTTTAAATTTGTTATATATTGATAATGGAATATTAAAATCATATACTTTTAAAAATTGATTTCTTCTTGAAAGACTAAGGTTTTCTTTTATGTATTTTATTGCAGAATGATTAGATGTGTATATATATATATAACGATGTATATGTTCTCATTTTATTTAGCAATTTTTAGCATAAAATAATACTTTTATTTAAAGATTTTAATCTCGCTGCTTTGTATTCAGCTTTGTCTAGTATCATTACCACCATTTCTCCTTTTCATGATTTGAAAATAACATGGTAAATTATAAGATCACACTTTAATTTTCAATCTATATAGAGATTTATATAATAAACATGTTTTAAAAAGCACATTTTACAAGGTTCTGTTATTCCTTTTTGTTTTGTTGTGTAATTTAGTCTCCTTATGTTTAGGAATAAAATTGTAAAGTTTGTCTCTCCATCAGTCTATTCTATCAGAAGGGAATACACATTAACTTTCTTGTTCTAATGGCTTCTTTTGGTAATCCCAAATTATCAGACCTACTCAAAGCAAAAATCTTTCATCTTATGAGAATCCACCAAACTAACATGGGTTAGTTTAACTTGGATTTATTTATTAAAGATAAAAGATAGGAACTTCACTTTATCATTATTATACCCCCTCTTTCCTTCTACATCTTGTTTCTTTTTCTTTTAATTGCCTTTAAACACCCTTTTGAAGTCTTTAAAGGTTTCACCAATATAGTGCTCTGAGAACTCTCATGTTTCATTGGCAACTGGTCTGCCTTGATTGTTTGAAATACTCATCTTGTTGTCTGGGAGACATTTTTTTTGTTCATAGATATCCTTGAAGTATATAGGTCTTTATGGAAAAAATCCATTCTGTTTGCTTCTCAAAAATCTATCCAGTCCTGATGGGCCATATTGGATTTTGCTGGCTAAGTAATGCTGGATTCGTGGCTCATGTTTCTTAATTTTGTAAGTGTTATAACCCATATAAAACTTGCTTGTTTTTGAACACACTCACTCCTTCTTTGATAAGTGATTTCTGCAGTTGTGTCAGTGTAATTTTCCCTTATCATTGTAGTGTTGTAGTTTGAATCAAGAGTTTCGAGGATCTTAACTCTTAAGTTTATTCTTTTTTTAGATACTGTGGCTGTTTAAGGCTCTCTCTATACATATATACATGTGTGTATATATACATCCATAGAGACATACATGCATGTGTATATTTCACATGTGTGCATATATGTGCATATGCATGTATTTCTGTTTGCATTTGACCAATTTTGGGACATTTTCTTGGATTTTTTTGTTTATTTTTCACTTATTTCAGTCATATGTAAAAATAAGATGCTGGGAGAACTTTCTGGGTAAAGATTTGGCTTTATCTTACCAGAAAAATCACAGGGTCAGAGGTCTATAGGTTTCCTCTCAAAACCTGAGACCCCATTTTGCAAAGTATACATTCTTTGGCTGTTCTGTGTCTGTCCCCAACCCTCCCCAATCAAACTCCCCACAAGAGGACTTCAAGAGGTCCCAGAGACTATTTCTGGAGCTTGTTCAGAGCCCTGGGACCTCTTCCAGACCTCCAAGGAGCTCCTTTAAGAGCTCACACATAGCCCAGGGTAGCCCTGAGAGCTCTGGGTGTCCTGCTTCCTGTATGAGCTAGTTTGCCCAGAGTACATTGTCGAATGGATTGATATGCTTATGATTAACATAGTAACTTACTCATAAATAACATATCACACTTAAAATTACTTTAACAATACATGTACTTTTAGTTATAACTCAGATATTATATTGGGATTACATTCTTAATCTGGTTACATATACAGAGTTTTGCCTGGGATTAAATTTGTAATATAAATCACACCGTTACTTTTTTTTTTAATTAAAAATAGCATTCCAAGAATTTGTGTTCATTAAGGAGATTGGTCTGTAGTTTTCTTCCTCTGTTTTTGGTCAGCCTGGCTTTGGAATCAGTATCATATTTGTGTTGTGAAAAGAATTTGGTAGAACTCCCTCTTTGCTTATTTTGTCAAATAGTTTGTATAGTTCCAAGCATTGATTAAGCTATTAATTATTGATTTTCTGGTTACACACATTCAACTCTTTGTGACTCTGTTAGGGGTTTTCTTGGCAAAGATATTGAAATAGTTTGCCATTTCCTTCTCCAATTCATTTTCCAGATGAGGAAACTGGGGCAGAGTTGTGACTTGTTCAGGGTGTCACAGCAAGAAAATATGTGAAAGTAGATTAGAATGAAGAAAGATCAGTCTTTTTGACTTTAGGCCCAGCATTCTATCCACCACACTGTCTAAGCTGCCTTTTGGATAATTTATTGAAATACAGTATTTCATTTTCCTTCTTTTATATTATTGGAAACACTGACATTTCATGATCTAACCTCTAAGTCTGTCACTTGGGTCAATATGGGAATACTTTTGATAAGTCCATGATTTTTTATTTGATTTTTAAATTTCATTTCCATTTACTCTGAATTAGATGTGATTCCACCGACATATGTTCTGCTGTAATAAATCTGTTGCTTGTATTACCTCTGGAGTTTTTTAATGTTTTCTACTGTAGAAGCTTTTATGAATTCTTTTAAAATGTCTTTTAGCTTTAAATTTATCTTCTTATTTATTTAGGTTTATTTTCTTTTTTATTGATCTTATGTTTTGTTTTGTTTTTACATTTCCATTTCTTGTTTAATTTATTTGACTATACTATTTGTTTATTACTTTATAGTAGAATGAGGGCTGGGTTTAGAGCCCAAAGGATCTGGCTTCAAATTACAGATCTGTGGTATCTTAAAGAAACCACTTTTTCTAGATGACTAGAGACTTAGACTAGATGACCTCTAAGATGTCATTCAGCAGTAGAACTATGATAACCTAAGTAAGTATTTTGGAATAGCAAATCCTTCCCCACCTCTATTTGCTATTAGTATTTTAGTTGACTTACTTGTTTTTTAGCATTTTAAAACTTTGCCAGCACTGTGTTTTCTTGATGGATTATCAAAGCCATTTCCAGGATCTTCCCAGCTGCCCTTTAGTATGTTGTTTTTAATGGAGTTTATAAGTGATTCCTTTGAGCCCCTAACTGCATCATCTTGTACCAGTCCCAGTTTTGTTTGATTTAAAAAACAACCAACCAATGATGGAGTATCTCTCTGAAATAATTCCTAATACTAAATAATAAGAGTATGCTAATTATTTTGTGGCAGTATAAAATTTTACCACATTATAGAAAAATGACAATAAAAGTGATGCATGCATAAATGTATTTTCTGATTTATTCCAGTTCTGAGTTGAAGATAGTGGCTTTGTCCATTATGAAGCAGAAAAAACAGTAACTACTCATATGGATATACCATTTTAAAATTCGAAAAGCTCTATTCATATATTCAGGACAAGTTATGATGTCATTTAACTCCCAGAATGTTTTCTAGGCAGTTCATTTCATTGGTTTATATAACCAAAGATGATGGCAGAAAAAGCTTAACCACAGCTATGTATTTATAATTGTTTTTTATGGGAAAACCACTTGGAATCATATCCATTTGTCAGAATAGAAAATAGAATAGGAATTTAGTATAGTCAACGATGCATATGATTTGAGGGTAAGAGATCTGGGTTCAAATCCTGATTCAGATACTTGTTTTTTTTTTTTTTATGAAAATGGGAAAGTTACTTTGCTTCTCAGTGCCTACATCCCTCCATATGTAAAATGGGAGGGGGGAACTATTTCTTTTTTATCAGAATACTTTGCAAAAGTCAAAATTTAATGTGAATTGTTTTAGGGAGATGAGTAGAGACTTTTCAGCTTACAGGTTAGACCTGGAAAGAGCTCAGATCAAGAGCTCCTTAATTCTCTCCCTTTTGCTTTCTTTGGCTTGCATACTAATTGATTCAATCTTTCTCATATCTCAGATCTCTGATCTCTGAACTCTTATAAAATATTCAATCAGGCAGTCAAAATTAGACAGAACTAGTAGTCAAGACAAGTTTGGTACATTTAGCATACCATATGCAAGGAACCTAATTGGTTTAATGGTTTCATCTTTACATTTAGTGAATTGGCATCAGGATTCTGCACTTATTGAATCTCTCCAGATTCATAGGTAATCTTCTTTACTTTTACTTCACCCCTCTGACATCAGGATTGTGTACTCAATTACTTTACTCACTTCTGATATTAACTAGCTTTGTTACCCTGAGCAAATCATTTTAACATTTCTACATTCCATTTTCTTTAAACATAGAAATGGGGATAGTGATAACTATAATACTTATCTCACAGGGTTGTTGAAGCTCAATTGAGCTACTAACATTTAAAAAATAATTGGAAACTATAAAGTACTACATAAATCTCAGCTATTATTATTGATAATAAAATAATAATTCAATCATATAAATACATTTTCTGCTTATAAGAATATTCAACCACAATTAAAGAGATAATTGAGGAAAATAAACTTAATCAAAATATCTCATGAGGAGAAAAATGATTATATATATACATATTTACAAATAAATATACATCACTTTATATAGTCATGCATATATGTGGCATTATCAACTCTTACTATATGTATTTATCTATATTTATTTGTATGTTATTTATATGTATTTATGCTTTTATCTATATAAATTTTTATTTACATATATATTTATCTACATCATCTCTCTCTATTACTATATAGCACAATCAACGATTAAACTATATTGATTCGATTCGATTCTATTCTGTCATATCACATTTTGCTAATTGTGGTTTTCCAGGGGACTGTATTTGGAATAATTAGAGCAAAAAGTTCATTTTGGAGAGAGGAAGATGACATAAAGGTAGGGTAGAGTTGGACTATATAGACCTTTGTGGAATATGAATAAACTTAAAATCCCACTCAGGCTGCCTCTTGTTACTTAATATCCTACTGGGTTGTCTTTTGAAAGATTATGCACAGAAGCCACAATTTATTTTAATGGAATCCCATGCAAAATATATTAGAGCCGTTGTAAGGTGTTAAAACTTGAATAGCTTAAAATTGCACCAAGACTTTTGGGCTACCTTGTACAATTAAGATTAATTTCCTGAAAAAATCATGTACTATATTTCAAATCTAAATCGAATTTTTAAATTATTAAAGCACTTTTCATGAATCCTACATGAGTATAGATAATAGAAAGATGAATGTATATATGCTCATTTGCCAATAATCACCACATGCACCAATCTGTTCCCTACTGAAGTAATAGAGAAATGCAGACACAGCTGTACTCTTATCAGTGACTTTAATGCTGGTGCTTTTTAAGGATAAACACTGAATACAAATAAAACTCAAGGTTTTGTTTTTTTTTCCTCCACAGCATCAATCATTATCTGTTCACTGATAAACAGAATCTGAATTCCCTGGTGTTCAGCAGTCCACTGATTTTGCTAAAAGGCTGTCTCATCTAGCTCTGAGAACAGAGCCTGTTTCCTGAATGGCTGGTGAGATTTATTTGCCCTTGTGGACTGAGCTGATAAATTTCATCGATACACTTCCCTTTGGAACAAAAGAAATAAATGGGAAAGGATCGTTTACATAAAATGAGTGAACACCATCAAGGGCATCTTTATTCTGTTATCAGTGAGACAGTCTTTGCACCCTCATCTATCAGCAGATAAAGCTTCTAGTCTTTCTGTCTTCAGTTCATACCCAACTAGAGCAGCTCACCAATAACCAAAGTTAGAGATTTATATTCTCTGCCTTTTGACAGTCAAGTTGCAGATGTGCATGGGGCATTAAGCATCAGATACTGACCTTTGTTTGGGATGCAGTGCTCATTGGATCAATTACTAGCCCTGCCTTTCAAAGTTTCCATGAACACATGTACCTAACCATCAGTTGTTGCCCTTCTCTGTCTCTTCATGCCAAACTCACTTGTCTCTCCACCTGCAAGCTTCAGGCTTTCTGTTTTCAGAGGGCTAGTTCTTGCTTCATCAAGATGTTTTGGTTTCCTCAGTGATCAAGGCTCTTGTTACACTGCTGATATCTTGCATATGCTATTCTTTCTTTGCATAGACACCACTTGTGGAACAATAGGTAAGTTATGTCAACTTGTTAAGTTCCTGGTTATTCACCTGTAAAATGGGGTCAATAATACACTAATTTACAGGATTTGTGAGGAAAGTGGGTTTTTTAAACCTTGAAGTTCTATAGTAATCAACCAACAAACATTTTAAATACCTACTATCTATCAGGCACAGTGCGTGTGCACACACACATGTATTTGCTGAATAAAAGGGAAAGAAAAATAAAATAGGGGAGGACACCAGCAGTGTAAGATTTTAGAAAGTCATTGAATAGAACAAGGTGGCACTCAAGCTGCATTTAGAATGAAACGAGGGTTTCTATGAGGTGGAACTTAAAGAGTAGATTGCAGGAGTGAGGCATAACTAATTCAAGGGTATGGTGATAGGATATGATGAACCAATTATGAAAAATGGAAAGAAAACTAATTTGGCTAGATTATGTGGTACAGGAAGGTGAGAAATGTATAATTGAGTTGCAAAGATAGGTTGGAGACAAGCTATAAAAGATTTAAAAGACAAAGAGAGATAGGTGTTTAAATTTTATCCCAATGGCAAATGGGAGCCATTGAAGTTTTTTTTTTTTTCCATAAAGGAGAGACATGGTTAGAGTAACACATAAAGGAAAATCACCTCAACAGTTGTATGGAGAATAGATTGAAATGGGGAGAGATTTGATTCAGGAAGACCAAATAGTAAGCGTTTGTAGTGGTTCATGCAAAAAACAATGAGGCAGGGCCTCATTTAAAGCAGTATCTATGTAAACAGAGAGAAAGGGATAGAATTTGCTCTTAAGAAGCTACTGAAAAATCTCTTTGGTACTGATCTTTTTTTCCTGAACCTTTGGCCACTATCTCCTTGGTCTACATTCTGGCAATTATTTTCATTTATTTTAAACCTCTGCTTGTCCTGACTTTTGTCTTCTCACTGTTGAGGCTCCAGACCACCCTCTTATTCCTAGACTTTCAAGTGTGTGGGTTCTCAGAATAATTGTGTCTAAGCTTCCCCATTGACCACTCCACCTGTGGCTTTGTTGACAGAATGATGCAATAAGTTGGCTTGATACTCTTCACAGAACTATGAGCAGGACATCATAACACAACAGATTTTCTGAGGACATAGAGGGAAAGAAAATACTGTATGCTGAGCCAATGACTAAAGTCTTTGGCAGGGAGATCTATGGTGAAACATAAAACAGCTGTGAAGAGAGAATTAGCACAGTCCAAGAGTACCTCAAAGAAACCATATTTCCCAAGATTGTCTGTTGTTCTCAGATTTTATTCTAGAAATAACCCAGAGACCTGTGGGGAGAAGAGGAGGTGGTAGATCCCAAGCATAATAATCATTGCCAGGACACTTTTTGGGGTTGCTATTTATAGCTCCACAGCTGGATGGACAGCAGCCCTGACGTGGATTGCTCCTGGGGATGAGACGTATTCTTTGGCTGAGGGAAACACCGCTAGTGAAGATATATGCCTCCATGCGTGTTGTCTCAAACACAGATTCTCAACTACCCAGCAAACAGCACTCTTCTCATGAAGAAAACCTCAGCAGCAGGTAGGAGCTGTCCACAGTTGAAGCTCATTCAGAAGGGTGAAGGCATTGGGATTAGTCACGGATGCTACTACAGCTCAAAGTGACACTGATTGAATATCACTTTCAGAAAGGCAAATTGGAAATGTGCTTGGAATAAATCCTAATCTCTTTGGACACATGGTTTCTTGATCCCCTAATGGACTTTAGAAAGTATTTCCATGTTTTGTTCCTTAAAAGCTGCTGTTGTGTTGCCAATGTGTACTTTGAGATCTTCCATTCTTCTCCTGCCTCTGCCTTTGGTCATTTGGTCCTTACGTTTGGTCATTACATTGAACTAACTACTCTGTGAGTTCACTCTTTTCCCTTTACTACCTCCTATTTTCAGCCTCTCTCAGGCTAAACTGTATGAATACTTTTAGGTTTGGGCAGCTTAGTGGCACACTGGATGGGGCATTGAGCTTGAAAACAGGAAGACTTATCTTCATGAGTGGATAGATGCCAGGTCTGGAGTAAGGAAGATCCATCTTCATGAGCCCAAATCTGGCCTCAGATACTAACTGTAGCAAAGGAAAATAAAACTTATGCAAGGAATGATTGACAGGGTGTGAGACTCAGAATCTTCCTGAGACTGGTTGAGTCAGAACTCCTAGGGACAGTTGATTAACTGTCATTCTGGACCTGAGAAAAGGAGGAGACAGGTGTATTTGTGACTCATCTTGAACCCATCCATCAAACAACTAGCCTTGAGGATCTTCGAGCTGTGGTGAAAGAATAACTCCAGTCTTCCTGGTGGACAGTCAGACTGGGGAATACATCACTACCCTGATGGGACATCTGAAGACATTAGCTGGAGTCCTGTTTCTGACTCATCAAGGATTCTTTGTGAGATATTGTCCCTGTTGGACTTGCCTTTAGATAACTTAGGATTTAGTTTAGTGTAAGTCAGATATTGTTTAGATAGTGGGTTAAAAAATTTAGAAATCACCTTTTCCCTACTCTCCTTTCCTTCATCCCTTCTATGTTAAATATAAATTCAATATTTATATGTTTATCCCTCTGTGTTACTTTCCTTCCCCCTATCCTAATTATAGATATTTTCAACAGTTGGGCAGAGCCAGCTAGGTTTAAGAAATCTTAGAAAATTAAATTTTATGTATAGGAAAAACAGTTTCTATAGGGAAGTTAGTTAAGTTAGGGTTGGAATATTCCATCCCCACTCTGAGAGTGGTACATTCCAAGGTGGAATTCTAAGACTCCAGCTAAGAGGGTAGAGGTATTTAATAATTAAATACCTTTTGCCACATGGCCAGATAGGCAGCCATATTGGTAGTCATATTGGAAAAAAATTTTTTCAAGATTTTTCCCTTTTAGTAATTGTTTGTAAAAACTATTCACAGTAGATGTGTAAAAACATGATAGAGAAACCAGACAAGAGAGACAAAGAAGTTAGGGAGCAATAGTTAGGAATCTCAGTCAGCTGCCTGGATAGCAAGGATCCAAAAATATAGGAGAACAATACTGATAGCAGACTCAGAATGTTATTAATAAGAAGAGATGGGTTATTCAGTCTGGGGTTTTCCCAACCTTTTTTTGATTCCATGACCCTAGATCATGCAGTAGAACACTGGACTGAGAATCAGGAAGACTCATCTTTCTGAGTTCAAATTTGTAGCCTGTTGGCTATCCTTAACCTGGTTTAGCCCACCTACCAAGATGGTTTTACTAGGATATGGCCAATACAGCTTCTTGGAGCCATAGGTACAAGGGGATTCCCATCTAAGGGGCAAGAAGAGGAGCATCTCAGACCCTCAGGATGATACTCCACAATCTGACATGAATGATTTTGGTACCCTGGAGCATCTGAGGAGGAGACACAGAAAAAGGAACTTGCTCCTTAATAAGGGCAAACAAGGAATCTACAGCTTTAAAAACTGGGAAGGTGAAGGAAGAAAGGGTGTTAGGAAGCAAAGATGATTGAGTGGGTTTGGATGGTTTAACTTACATATGAAAGTTATCCCCAGGAGGCTGAGGGCAAATACCTTAATCTGTTTCAGATTAACTAATAATATTGCAATTATTATTTTCATTGACTTGACCTAATTTTTCCCTCTGAAGTACAGGGGTTGAACTAAAAGTATTAGGATCTGATGGATTCAGAAGAGGATTTTCATAGAATAATACTTGAAAATTATTAACAACAACAAAAAATGGTTAAGCAGCTCTGAAAATAGTTGGCAAGTCCTTATTCCAGAGGTACTAATTCTCCCCAAACATGTATAAGGAAGACTGGAAACATAGAAAAAGGCCAGGATGTAAAGTTGTTTAAATGCTAAAAGGAGGAGTTTATATTTGATCCTATTGGTAATGGAAAACAATGGAACTCTTTTTGAAGGGGATGAAATGGTCAGACCTGTGCTTTACAAAAATCACTTCAGTAGTTAAGAGGCACAGCTAGTTGTAAAAGGATTAGAACTGAAAGAGACTTGAGGCAGGGAGCTCCAAAAAGAGGCTTTTGCAAAGGTTCAGGTAACAGGTGATGAGGAGTGAGGCTATATGAGCAATGTTGCAAAGGCTGAAATGACAAGATTTGGCAACAGATTTTAGATAGATAGATTGATAGATAGATAGATAGATAGATAGATAGATAGATAGATAGATAGATAGATAGATAGATAGATAGAAGGTGTGAGCAAGATTTTAGCATGAAGGACAATACTACAGTACCTCTGTGATTAGAAAGGTAACAATATAGAAACAATATGAAGAGGTAAATCCCATGTTAAGAAAACTATTTGGTACATGACTTTTTTTGTACCACAATGTTATTAAATGTTTATAAACAAAGAATCAAATGACTCATAATTTCTTGATTTCTACATTGCTCTAAAAGCAATCAAAGCATTTTGAGAGTATTTAATTAGAATGGGA
Source organism: Monodelphis domestica (assembly GCF_027887165.1). Lineage (NCBI taxonomy): Eukaryota > Metazoa > Chordata > Mammalia > Didelphimorphia > Didelphidae > Monodelphis > Monodelphis domestica. Next base: position 130,914,176 of record NC_077230.1, on the reverse strand, counting down.
TAAGCTTCACCAAGACACTGATTTAAAAAAATTCAGTGATTGTCAACTTGAATTTTGGGAAATACTTCAATAGGCTAATGTAGTTCAGTAAATATAGAAATGAACAGAGAGTCAAGAAGAGCTGAGTTCAAATCATTACTCAGAAACTTATTAGCTGAAGTCCTGGGACTTCTTAGCTGAAGTTTTCAAATATGTAAAATGAGACAAATGTATCTATATGCTGGGGTTGTTGTGGGGATTAAATGATGTGATATTGCTAAAATGCTTTGCAAAAGTCAAAGAACAATATTATTAAGGCATTTTCAATCATGTCCAACTCTTCATGCCTTGATTTGGGGTTTTCTTGGCAAAGATTCTGGAGTGGTTTGCTATTTCATTCTCAAGCTCATTTTGCAGATGACAAAATAGAGGTAAACAGGATTAAATTATTTTCCCAGGGTAATATAAGTGTCTGAGGCCAGATTTTAATTCAGGAAGATGAGTCAGCCTTAGCTGTCCCAAAGAACAATATAAATACTAGCCATTAGCATTTATTTACCAATATATTTCCTGTCCTTCTTTGATGAGCTTATTGGATCCTCTGGGGATATGTGTACTACATTTTTGGTATTTCTAATTTAGATCATATTCTCCATCAGAAAGTACAGTGCCTTGCACTTAACAGGCACTTGAAAATTAAATTGAGGGGGAAAATGGGTAGCTCAGTGGATTGAGAGCCAGGCCTAGGGATGGGAAGTCCTGGGTTCAAATACGGCCTCAGACACTTCACTCCCATTGCCTAGACCTTACAACTCTTCTACCTTGGAACCAATACTAAGTATTGATTCTAAGGCAGAAGGCAAGGGTTTTTTTTTAAATGAAATTGAATTTTTCCTTCTGGAATTCAAACTAATTCTAAGACATAGGCTAGCCAGAGACTATGAGTAACAGAGCTCACAACTGGATGCTTACCTGGAAGCAGGAAGAGAGGCCAGAGCCAAACAATTATCTTCTAGACTAAGAGATGGCCAAAGCACATTCATTTTATGGTCCAATGACAAGTATGCCATCAGCCTTTGAAAGGGTCTATCAATAGGATTGGAGATAGAATTTAATTTAACAAATCATGTACTTTTGGACATGAAGCATTCTGTTCACCAATATACATTGTAGGGACCTAACTATTTTAGAATGATTTTTATGTGAGTCAATTCTGACAATGGTGGCATTGAACTACAGATAAAAGTATTCATTGAGGACAAGTAAACAAATTATAATACACATTTAATAGAACATTGTTGTCCAATAAGAAATGATGAATTTGAAGAGTTCAAAGAAACATAAAGTTATATTGATTGATGTAGAGTGAAGTAATTGGAACCAGCAAAATAGTAAGCTCAATGATACAACAATACTAAATGGAATGGATAATAAGGAGCATCCAAACAAAGGTTTTGCAGTTTTCATTTAAAAAATTTGGTCCCAAATAATTGAGATACCTGCCTACTTGCACTGGAGGGTTGGGAGATTATGTGTGTAAAATATTGCATATACTTTCAGATAGTACATATGGTTATTCTTTCCTCCTTCCCCCATCCCTTCCAAACAATGATTTGCTAGTTAGGGGAAGGTAGGAAAAAAAGGTAGATAAAAGCATGGATGTTATGCTTCTTTAACTTTCAAATAACCCAAACCTAGATGAATATCACACTGGATGATAGTCAGGTTCCAAAAACATCTCAAAAAACGAAACCCAAATTAATTAAAATGAAATTTAATGGTGATAAATAGAGTCCTATATTTGAAATAAAAAATCAACTCTGCAGGGAAAGAATAGGTGAGAAGTAACTAGATGTCAATTCATATGAAAAAGGTCTGTGATTTTTAATAAATTTGGTGTTCAATATGATGAATTGATGGGATGAAATGGTAGCCAAAGAAGTTAATGTAGATGTAGGCTATCTCAAAAGAGGAATAAAAATTAGTGTATATGAGGTGATATTTCCACTCCTTTATTTCCTGATGAGAACACACTTGAAATATTGTCTAAAATTTTGAGTGCTAAATTTTGGGAAAGACATTGACAAACTTAACTGTACCCATAGGAAAGCAGGAAGTTGAATAGATTGAAGACCATAGTATAGAAATATTGGCTGAATTAGCTGAGAATGTTCAATGATATTAACAATTAGCATCTGTTGTTGTTTCATTGTCTTGGCTGTGTCTGACTCTTTGTGACCCTCTTTGAGAATTTCTTGGCAAAGATACTGTAATGGCTTGTCATTTCCTTCTCTAGCTCATGTTACAGATGAGGAAAGTGAGGCAAACAGGACAAGTAACTTACCCAGGGTAAGTGTCTGAAGCTCAATTTAAATTTAGGTCTCCCTGAGTGTGGGCAGAGTGCTCTTTCCACAAAGCCACATAGCTTTGATCTCATGGACCACATTACTGACCATGGGGATTTCTTGGTAAAGAAACTGGAGTGGTTTGCCATTTCTTTCTTCATTGGATTAAGGCAAAGGTGAAGTGACTTGCTCAGGATCATTCAGCTACTAAGTGTCTGAATCTGGATTTGAACTCAAGTCTTCTTGACTCTAGGCCCAGTGCTCTATCCATTGAGCAACCTTGCTGCCAATTAACATTTACATTACACTTAACATTTGTAAAGTGTTTAAACTACATAACATTATATCTTCACAATAACCTTGGGAAGTAGATGCTATTATTATTCTCATTTAACAATTGAAGAAGCTAAAGTTAAATTAAATACCCAGGATCATACAATCAATAAATATCTAAGGCTAGATGTGAAATGAGAGTAAGTGCTTTAACATTTGACAAGATGTAAACGAAAGCCTCCTAACATTTGTGAAAAGTTAAATGAACTACCTATGGAGAGAATGGGCTGCTTATAATTAAAAGTTCAAAGACAGAATGAGCACTTTCTCTTTCTTTCTTTCTTTCTTTCTTTCTTTCTTTCTTTCTTTCTTTCTTTCTTTCTTTCTTTCTTTCTTTCTTTCTTTCTTTCTTTCTTTCTTTCTTTCTTTCTTTCTTTCTTTCTTTCTTTCTTTCTTTCTTTCTTTCTTTCTTTCTTTCTTTCTTTCTTTCTTTCTCTCTCTCTCTCTCTCTCTCTCTCTCTTTCTTTCTTTCTTTCTTTCTTTCTTTCTTTCTTGCTTGCTTGCTTGCTTCCTTCCTTCCTTCCTTCCTTCCTTCCTTCCTTCCTTCCTTCTTAAAAAAGGAAATTTACTCTTCTAATTTTTGGATGAAAATCGAAGGGCAGTAACTTTCATGAGCAGAATATATCCTATCCCTGAGTAAGTAATTAAGGCCTTTATCAAAGGAATGAAACACAAGCTCTAAACTTAAGGATTAATCAATGAAAGAAAAGAGATTTAGCTATATGGGATAAAGCAGCAGGGTGGACAATGTGGACACTGCCTATTTTAGAATGTGGGCAATTCTATTTTATAGTAAATAGAGAAAAAACAGAGCCTAGGAAGCCCTATAACCTATGAAAATGATAGCAAATTGTTGCTAAGTACAAAGAACATGCTGAGTGAAAAAGGGTCAATAGAAGTGAAAATTTCATATAAGAACACTATGAGAAAGAGAAAATTCTTTCTCAAATAGTTCTCACTTGTACAAAAAGATAGGCAATACAGGGAAATTAGGGTGACAGAGTACAATGAAGTTATATAACCCCTTGATTGATGCCTAATGTTAGCATTGGAGCAGGGAGGAAGGAAGTTCCAGAAGTGACTTCCTCATCTTTTCCTTTCAGATGGGGCTTATGGCCATTAGGTTTTTAGCAGCCTCTGTTAATAGTCAACTCTACTTTCAGGTTCCATTTATATTTTCACACAATGGAAACTTTGTTACAATTTTTAATTAATTAGCCCCAAAAGACTAAGCCCATAATGATGTAGGGCAAAGAGAGGGCCAAGGGGAGGAGAATTGGACCACATCACCAACAAGAATTGAACTTGCCCATTCTTTTCAGGTACAATCCTTATACCTCTCCAGATATCCTGTTAGGTCTGTCTCCTTGTTTCACACTTTCCTCCTATTCCTCCACTGGTTTCATGGTTTTCTTGGAAAGACCTCTTTGCCTTAGGGTCCAAATTAAAACTTATAACCAGTTAAGGTAGTTCTCTTCTCTCCTCCCCCATCCTCATCTGTGCCAAACAACATGGACTGCAAACACAGCTTTCTCTCACCTATTGTCTGGTTGGAGAACTCCAGATACTTTTAATGAAACAGAAGAAAAAGCTCCTTGGGACAAATTTCCCAGTGTACTTTCTCCACATATGTACAGCCCCAGTGTGTAGAGAGACTTCAAAAACAGTGACACTGCCTCTAAACCTGGCTTTATTTCTGTGTGATTGCAGTTTTATTATATACGACCTTTTCATTAGTCTCTTTTGTGCTTTTCCAATATGTATTTTTTCCTGTTTTACAGTGTTACATTTTGGAATTAGACTCACAAATTCTGCACAAAGGTTCTTCTAACACTTTGACACCAGGTGGATATATTTGTTGCAAGTTCTAGCAGAGTCAAGGGCATAATTATTGTAACCCACTCTGAAAAATGGAAAAGAAGAGGGAATGCCACAAGTATTGCCAATATTTATTGTAGCACATGGCTAATGTGTAAGAAGGTAATAGAACAATGTTTCTCAGGGGATTATTCAAAAGGAAAATGACTTAAATTAACTGGTCAGGCAAACGAACTTATTTACACTCTCTTGTAATGCTTCAGAGTCAATGTTTGGGAGGAATAAAACCTAGGGCCATAAATCAAGTCTCTTTTCAGAGAAACGGTTGTGGAGGGAATGGGTTAGGCAGGATTTTTTTTTTAAGCTTTTAGATTAATGAAGAATTTTCACAGAAAATTATTAATTACTTCACCGGGCCATAGAATGGAGTTCACTGTAGTTATGTTGGAGTCAATGGTATTCTAAGTACAGCTTTTGATGAAGTAATCGGCTGCTTCTGGGGCCTGTTTCAGCTGCCCTGGGCGTGCTTCAAATGTAAATGACTGCCAAATGGATTCTTTCTACATTCCAGCCAATTAAAATACATTTAAAGTGCAGCTGGTGGAAAGGAAAGCCATGTGATTGTGAGGGAGAACTTTGGGGCTGGGAGACAAAAAAAACAAACTTTTTTTTTTTTTTTTGCATAGGGACCCCCCACCCCCACTCCTTCCCCGGTCCCTCACACACTATGCAAGCCAAGCAGAGCATTTAGGGGAAGCGGGGAGTCATAAAAGAGGCTATCTTTAGCTCCTGTCAGAATCAAAGATGACACTTTTAGCGCCACCTTAAAAAACACAAAGCCGGGAGTGTGTTTGTTAGGGTGTCAGTTTTCTCCCCCAGCCTCTTGAAACCCTGTATGTTGGCCGGCTGCCCGATGTGGTGCTGCATACAAATATTGACAGAACACAGCGGTATTTGTTAAACCCGGACTGGGGAAGCCAGTGATTAAAACTCTTGAAGGAAGATCCGAGAGCCCCAGGAACTCTCCTCAATAGGGTTAGAGCGTTGCCCGAATGAAAGAGAAAACACTGAGCTGGGTACAGTGAAAACACTGCCCCGCTCTGTCTGCCATGCCTTTTAGGTAAGGACAGATTTCCCCCCCTTTTAATGTTTATGTCTGCACGGAGTTGACGATATGCTGGCAGCTCCAGCTCTTTGATTCACCAACTGAATGTTTGCCTGGGATTTCCCCCACTTCTTGTTCTTCTCCTCCTCTGTCTGCAGAACGTGATGGGATGTTGGGTGTTAAATATTCTGAAGGAGTTATCCAGCACGTGGGGGCGCCCAGGAATTCCTTCTCTAGAATTCCAGGATGCCCCGGGTTTGAAAGGCTTGGTTGCTTCTCTGCTGACCTGTCTTCTTACCTGCCTCTGGAAAAGTGTCTGGAGCTAAAGCCTGTTTGATTTACAGCTGCTTTCTGCCTCTGCCCCAGTACCTGAGAGAAAGGGTTTATTTATTTATTTATTTTTAATTCCTTGCTGCTTGTGTCTTACCTATGACAAGTCATTTTTGCCTGGTTCATAACCCATCTGAAATTAACAGCTTAGTTTCCAAAGGCAAATGCATACCTATTTAGAAATTCCTCCAGTTATCTTGACTTTCAACCATTCCTAAGCAGGTTTTTAAAGCTGGGATAATATTTCTCAATCACTCATTCTTGATGCATTGAAGAAACAAGTCAAGGTGCCCTACCTCTGTGTTGCCTCATATTTGTCTCAAATAAAAAAAAAAGAAAGAAACCCCATAGGATTTTATAGCTTATATTTGGATCTAGAGCTTTGATTCCTGTGAACTCTAAATGAGTGTTACTTGGGACAGGGGATAGGTAGAGGGCAAAGATTTCTAGCCATGAATTTACCAGCCGAAGTCATACAAAGTTTCTGATTGTTTCCTATTTTTGCATGCCACGGTCAGCCTTTTTTTGGCTTCATTTTTGCCCGTTGCTAACAAAGAATCTTGCCCATTTCACGGTAAAGGATCACATTGCAGCATGAGGAGTTCAGCTAAATAAGCCTTATTAATCTTTACTGTGCCAGTAGCTCTGAGGCCAGGCCAAACTGAGGCTTTCAGAAACTCTCCAGGTACCTGCTGCCAAAATAAATGTTGGGCAGCCTGGAAGGGGGATTTTAAGGAATCTTGCAACTGCACAGTTTTATCCATTGAGCTTGCAGAACCCAGGAAAATTGAAACTCCAAAGATTTCAAAAAGAACCCATGCAAGTCTATACTCTCTGTGTGTGAGAGCTACTTGTGGGGGATCATCAGTTTGCACAGAGAGTATGTGTGTCTATGTGTGGCAGTGTGAATAAGGAGCTAGACTGAATGGCTGTTATGTTTATGAAATGGGGGTTGTGCGAACCAATACATATGTGAACGAATAAAGCTTTCTTGCCAGTGGCAGGACCAAAGCTTGGAGAAACACTGAGGACTACACATGGGGGGTGCACCTCACCCAGATAGACCAGAGTATTTGCAGCAGTGTAGATTAACAAAAGGCCTATTGAAAAAAAAGAAAAAGCTTTTGCAGAAAGAATGGTAATGATGGGTAATGAATGAATAGGCAAATGAGTCCAATAACTATTGGGTTTTAATGACAGGAATATATGTGGACATTGTTGATATGGGGTTCATCTATAAGACGGCAAGGGATTTTTATGTACTTGAGGACTATGGTGTCATGTGTAACTAGCTAGGGTCATGTGTAGCTAGGTGGTTCAGTGGATAGAATACTGGAAATTGATTCAGGAAGAGCAAAGTTCAAGCCTCAGAAACTTGCTTAATTGTGTGACTCACAGCCAGTCACTTGCCTTCTATTTGCCTCATTTCCCTTATCTGTAAAGTGGATATAGTGGATTATTAGGAGTATAAAATGAGTTATTTTTAATGTTCTAAGAAGCACTATATAAATGCCAGCCATCCTTATAATCATAGTCTTCATCTTCTTGTTCCTATTCTTTGTTTTTGTCTCTGTCTCCTCTTCTTCCTCCTCTTCCTCTTTCTCCTTTTCCTTCTCCTTTTTCTATAATAGTTTCTCCCAGTTTGGGGTTATGGGCTCCAAGAGGAGTGTAACTCACTTATCGGAAGTTGGGAGTATGGATATCTCACCCTCCTCAGGCCTTAGGGACCTTCTCAAACACATCTTCATCTACATTACCCTATTTTACCCTTTTCTTTTGAAGTTTCCTTTCTCCCATTTCCTGAGCCAACAATAATCTTGTAGGAAAGTTATAACCTAACTGATACACAGGTATCCACAGCAGCAACTGTACAGGTATCATTACAAAAATATCTATGCTTCCTTATTCCCTCCCTCCTCCCCCCTCTCCACCATACCATTTGTTGGCTATAGAAGATGCTCTTTGGAGAAGGCTTTTGAACAATTACTGGTAAACAAGAGCCCCACCTATACCCTTTTCTTATCTTGAGTGGGACAGAGTGAGATGGACAGAATGAGGAGTAAAAATTCCTTCTGATCTTCATCTTGGTTTTATTACATTATTTTTCTTCCTGAGTCTCCTCTTCTTCCATTCTTCCTTCTTACTATATATGAAACCACCTTCTTTCCCATCACTCAGGTTGACAACCTTAGTGTTAGCCCTTAGTCCTCTTCAATTCAATATTCTCTATTACCTCACATATTTAATTGGTTGCCAAATCTTATTACTCCTAGCTCTGTAATACCTCTTCTTATCTTATTTCTACTTGCACAACCAGTACTTTCTTCTAGGTCCTTTTCACCCATTATCTGGATTATTTCAGTAACCTCCTAATTGAACTACCTGCTTCAATTCTTTCCCCTTTTGAATCCATTTTTTAGCACAACTGCCAAAGCCATTCCCCTGCTCAATAAACTCCAGTGGCTCCTATTGACTCTAGGATCAAATATTTCAGCTTTATCTCATTCTTTTAAAAAAATTTGTTGTTTTAGAAATGATATAATTCAAATCAAGCAAATATTTCTTAAGTGATTATTATGTGCTAGGCATTATGATAAACACCGAGGATATAAATAAAGTCAAGAAATAGTATATGTCCTCAAAGAGCCCCAATCCTCAAGGCAGAAATAGCAAAAGTTGATATCTGTTTATATGTGTGAATGTATTTATAAGTAGTAGATGGAAGATAGTCTGAGAGAGGAAACTAATGACAACTGAGAGGGCTAGGAGCTATGTCTTTAATCAGGTCAGGGAAGCTAAGTGATGAAGGTGAGGAAGAAGAGTCTAGGCATAAGGAAGAGTAAGCAGGTCACTGTGTGTGAAGAGAATCTGGAAATAAAAATCTTTTTGAAGCTAGAAGCAAGGAGACCAGGATCTCTTCACTCCTTAGCTCTCACCAACTCTATCATAGGCTCAGAGGATTGGATGAAACTTCTTCCACTAAGAAGAACCTTGTCAATTGAATTTGAACCAGGTATTACTTTTCTCCCTTGGAGCAAAGTTTTTTTTCAATCCCTTGCAAAGCTCCATGAGGCCAAGTTTGAGACTTGAAACTGTTATACGATATAGCTCTTTAAAACAGCATGGGTCATTTTCTTGACTTCCTAGGTTACCAATCTATGGAATTCTTGAAACTAATATTATCAAGTTTGCATTAGCAATCCATGCACTAGACATGGCAGAGTACTACTTGAGAAAGCACAACAGAGACATCATGTCTAAATATATGCATGATAAATGCAGTTTAAAAAGTGTATGCATATTAATTGTACAGAGCAATCAATCAGAAGCAACCAAGCAAATCATAACTAACAAGGCAAGGTTGACTACCTACTGTCCCAAGCTCTTGTTAGCACTGGCACTCACATAGGTACAGAGTATTATTGAGTAATCAGTCTTCATTAATGAAGAAATTCTTATGCAAATGGGCTTTGAGTCATGAGTTACATATATACATGCATATACCAGGGAACTTTCACTGTGCCAACCTATCTTTCTAAGGGCTGTGCCCTTCCCCCCCTTTCCTTAACTATAATTAGCCATATTGCTCAGGGAATAGAATGTTCTGATTAACTTAATTTTCTGATCGAAGATTGAATCTCAAACTCTGTTTTGCTTAAACTTTGTTGAAAATATTTCTTAATTAAAGTAGGCCACTTGTCAGGAATGATATAATGAAGATTCCTTTCATGTATGGCTTGGATAAGATGGATGGCCACTGAGTTCTCTATTTCCCAAGTTCTGGAATTCAGTGACTTTGTACTCTTTACAGTCAATGGAGCTAGTAGTCCTCAAGTGTCATGATTTGGAGTATTAGCAATCCCTGTGCAGTACCATAGTAGGAGATGTAGAACTTGAAAGATATTAAGATTGAATTGCAGAAGATTTTGGCAAATAACCATTATAGGAACAAGTGGCACATAAATCCTTAAAAATATCTGTTGGGTCTGAATTTGAATTAAGCTGGGTCTTTGCTATCTTAGGCTTTACCCTGGAAACTGTTTTTGATTAATTCCTTAGTATCAGATATTTTAACCATTTGTCACTTTTCCATTAAAGTGGAATTTGATTGAAGAAACTAGCATCAAAATCTAATTAAATGATTGTTCCCATCTAATTTGTTTTTAATTAATTGAGAAAGCTTCAACTGAATATTATTTTCTTTTATTTAAAAAGAATTATGTTACTTGACTGTAATTATTAATCTGCTTTTTGAAAATAGAAAAGAGGCCTATAGGAGAAGAGTCCCTTGCTACATGGATCAGTTTGAACCTGAATAGGGAGTGATTGTCAATACTAAAGAAAGGCATTATGAGGATTTAGAGGAATAGGCTTGGGAATCTGGACACTTATATTTGAATCTCTACCCTGTCACTAACTGACACTTTAGGGAAGTCATTGAACTTCTCCATGCCTGTTTCTTAATCTCAATTGGAGGAATTATATCTGTCTCTGGGTTTTCCTGAGAATAAAACAAAATAAATATGAAAATTCTTTATCCATAATATAATTGTAAAGTATTACATTCCTCGGGGCTAATGTTTTGGTTTTTTTTTTCCTATTCCAACTAGTGAATCAATTGGCATCTTATTTGTAACTTAGAATTATAGAATATTAGGGCTAGAAGGGACTTAGAGATCAATTCAAGCCATTTCACTTAGCAGTTGAAGAAATCGAATTTGTATTTTTCTTAGCTAAATATTAACAGTTTAATATTTCCTGGGCACACAACAACTGGTGCCAGGTCAGTAGCCCAAAAGTGTTTTTTGAAGAAGCAGGAATCCTGAGAAGTCATGTAGCTTTTGATTGAAGATTTCTAATATTGGGGAATTCAATTGTTCCTACCCCTCTTGCAGGTTAATTCTATTTTCCACAGCTTTAGTTGTTAGGAAGTTTTTTTTTTTATTTTCATTTTTTTCTGATAACTAGTTGAAATTCATCTTCCTCAACATCTACACATTGTTCCTGGTTGTGCCCTCTGAGGCCATGCAGAACAAAGTTAGCCCTTCTTTCATGTGACAGCCATTCAAACACTTAATGGTAATAGTTATTGCCTCAGAATCCTTTCCTTTTTTAAGCTAAACATTCTTACTTCCTCCAACAGATTTGTTCTATTGTTTGCCCAACCGTTTATTAATAATTTTTCTAAAATGTGATACTTAGAACTTAAATTGATACTCTAGACTGATCAGAGAAGATTATAGTAACACTATTACTTTCTATGACAGTTACCTTCTTATTACTACATTCCTTGCTTTGGTACTTTAAAACATCTGTGATTTCTTTTTTTTTTAAATACAATTGTATTGATGTCTTCTATTTTTTACATCTTCTTAATTATTCCAATATTCCTCCTCCTCCCCATTCCAGAAAGTCATTTCACGTAAAAAATTTTAAGACAAATTAAGAAATCTACATAACTGTTTAATACATTGAAGATGTTCAAAACCATGTGTATTGTATAACACTTGTGGATTTTCTACTCTCTTTGAAATGGCAGCTTGAGGATATCTTCTCATATCTCTCTGCTGGATCTTTACAAATTTGTTAATTCACTTTTGATTTTATTAGGTGTCTTTCTATTTGCATTATTGTAGTTATTGAGTATGTTGTTTCATGGCTCTGCTTACTTCACTCTGCATCAGTTCATAAAGATTTCTCCATGTTTCTCAGTATTCATTAAACACTTTTTATTACAGAACAATACTATTCAATTACATTTTCATGCCACAATTTATTTAACTATTGCACAATTTATGAACATCTTCTTTTTTTTAACATTTTGCTATTACAAAAGTACTGCTTTAAATATTTTAATTTATCTGGGAATGCTCTAAGAAGAGCATTAATTAATTAATTAAGAATTAATTACTTCCATGGGATATAAAGCCAGTAATGGAGTCTCTGATTCCAAGGAATAGATTCATAATTCCAAATTGCTTTCAAAAATGTTTCTACATTTCACCTGTAGCAGCATTATATTATCTCACAACTTTTTTTTTGCTAATTTTCATCTTTGTCCATTTGAAAGGTATGAGGAAAAATCTTAGAGTAGTTGTGATTTATATTTCTCTTATTAATTATATAAAGTTTTCTTTTTATGGTTGTTAATACTTTGCAATTTTCTCTTGAGATTTGTTCATATTCTTTGACTACGGAAATGACTATTTACTCTGTGTGTGTGTGTGTGTATTTGTGTTTATATCTTGGATGCCAAACTCTTATGGGAGAAATTTGATACAGAAAATTTTCCCCCATTTGGCCAAGTCCCTTCTTTTCCTGAAATATTAATATTGTCTATGCAAAAAGCTTTTCTGTTTCATATAATCAGCTATTTTACCTTTTGTAATTACCTCTGACTCTTATTTAGTTAAGAAAATACCTCCTGCCCATGGATGTGAGATATATTATATGTTTCTTTTCTAATACTTTAGAAGTATAATGTTGTTGTTACTCAGTCCTATCTCACTTTTTATGAACCCATTTGGAGCTTTCTTGGCAAAGATAATGGAATAGTTTGCCATTTTCTTCTCCAGCTCATTTTGCAGATGAAGAAACTGAGGCAACATGATAAAGTCACTTATCCAGGGTCATATAGCTAGTTAATGTCTGAAGCCAGATTTGAACTCAAGAAGATAGATCTTTCTTATTTCAATTCCCTTCCTCTATCTACTGAACCATCTAGCTGTCCTCTACCATGCTCTTTAATATTAAGGTCTTGCATTCTATTTATAAGGCTTTAGAATTGGAAAATCCAATAGAATTGGAATAAGGTTATGATGTCAAACTCAAAAAGAAATGAAGGCTATTAAACTTTGCATAAGTATCCTTGATGGTTATATATTGACTTAGAAAAACTCATATTAATAATATGTTGTATTTTTTTAATTTTGTTAAATGTTTCCCAATTACACTTAAATCCAGTTCAGTCTGCAGTTGTTTGACACATCTCATGGGAAGTGTTGGTCTAAACCAGTTTGCTTTAAAAATCTCCAGGAAGTATTTATCAAATAAATAGCTTTTATTCTAGGTAATTCCTTGTCTTCTTTATCAAACACTGCTTAATTGAGTTCCATTGTTTCTGATTCTCTCTTCTCTACTAGTTTCTTTGAACTATCTCTAGTTTTTACTCACTATAAAAATTTTTGATTATTGCTGTTTCATGATATTGTTTGAGGTCTGAAAGTGTTATTCCCCCTTCACGTCTACTTCTTTTCATCATTTCCCTTGCTATTCTAGATCTCTCATTTTTCCAAATGAATTGTTATTTCATCAAATTCTTTATTGTTTTGGTAATTTGATTGATATATCATTAAAGTAGAAATCAATTTTGGTATTATTGTCATTTATATTTCCACATTCCAGCCATGAGCAGCTGGGTGGTGCATTAGATAGAGTTCTAAACCTAGAGTCAGAAGGACCTAAATACAAATCTGACCTCTGATACTATATGGCTAGGCAAGTCATTTAAACCTGTTTATCTCAGTTTCTTCTTTGGTAAACTGAATTAGAGAAGGAAATGGTAAACCCTCCAGTATCTTTGCCAAGAAAATCCTAAAATGGGGTCATGAAGAGTCAGACAAGACTGAAAGTCATGAGCTCCAAATATTTCACCAAAATATTCACCAAAATGTATTGAAAAAAAATCTAGCATATCCTCATTGTATGTAATGTTTGCTTTTGCTTTTAGTTATTTTTATGCTATTAAAAGAACTTTCCATGTCAATATATTATAGGACTTTTATCATAAAAACAGTATTATATTTTATCTAAGGATTTTTCTACATCAATAGAGATAATTTTAGACATTTTATTGTTTAATGTGATTAATTATGGTCATTGTTTTCCTAATATTGAAACATTTTTGTATCTATGGTATAAATTCCTCTTTGTTGTGATAAATGATTCCTTGAATAAATCACTGTCATATTTAACACGATTTTGTTTAAAATTTTTGAGTTAGTATACATTAACTATGTTATTTATATATTATATTATTTTCTTTTCCTGTTTTGTATTTTAGGATTATACTTGTCTCATAAAAGAATTCCATTAGATTATTTTCTTAGTTTTTTAAAATAAAAATAGATGAAGTGTACATACTAATTATTCTTTAAAAGTTTGATAGAATTCTTCTGTGAATTTATCAGGACCAGGAATATTTTTTCCCTTTTGCAGCTAGATTCATTTCTTTTTTTTGAGATTTGGTTACCTAAGATCTCTATGTGGTCTTCTGATATGTGTATTTTATATGTTTGAAGATATTCTTTTTCTTTTTTGTTCTCTATTTTACCTGTATTTAATGGCATATGATATGCTCTGATTACTTTTATTACCCTTTTTCATTCTGTTTTAATTTTATCATCATATTTATTGATTTAATTTTTTGTCCTCTACTTTTTAATCCCACTAGCTAAAAGTTTATAAATTTTATTAGTTTTTTTCAAATAATCAACTTTTAGATTTATCATTTCTTTTGGTTGTTGCTGTTTTCAATTTATCTATTTGTCCTCTAATTGTTTAACATCCCTTTTGTACTTGTTTTCATTTTGTTTATTTGGTAGCTATCCAATTAAAAATGAATATTTAGTTCATTTATCCTCTCCTTTTCTATTTTTTAATGTATGTTTTTAAGGATATATTATTTCTCCTCAGGACTGTTTAGTTGTATCCCAGAATTTTTGTTGTGTTGTTTCATCATTATCAATTTCTGTCACATAATTGTTGATTATTTTTCTAATATGTTCTTTGACCCAATCATTATTTCAATTGTCAATGTAAAGTTTCCATTCAGGTCTCTTTCTTTTGCTTGTGGTCCCTGCATCAATGACTTTGTTTATTGTATTATGATCTATAAAGTATATATTAATTATTTATGCCTTTTTATGTTTATGTGACCAATATGTAGTCAATTTTTACAAAATCTCTGTATTGTAGTGAGAAATACGTACTTTTTTCAGTACTATTTAGAAGATACCTAGTCTTTTGACTAGTTTCAGATCTGTTTTCCCATTTTGTTCATTTTTCTATCAGATTTGTCCCAAACTGTGAAATAGAAGTACTGAAATCTCCTGACACTATTGTTTTATTATCTACTTATTCTTATGGTTCAATGAGGATTTCCTTTATGAATTCGGATTTTAAGGCATTCAGAGTATATAAGTTGTTACTGATATTAGTTTGTGGTCTGTAGTTCCTTTCATCATAATTTAGTTTTCTTGTTTATCTCTTTTTGTTCTTTGAATGTTTCTTTTTGATCTGTCAGACAGCATTATTGCTACTCTACTTTTTAAAAAACTTTAAACCCTTACCTTCCGTCTTGGAATCAATGCTGTGTATTGGCTGCAAGGCAGAAGAGTGGTAAAGGCTAGGCAATGGGGGTCAAGTGACTTGCCCAGGGTCAAGTGTCTGAGGATAGATTTGAACGTAGGACCTCCTGTCTCTAGGCCTGGCTCTCAATCCACTGAGCTATCCAGCTGCCCCCATTTCTACTCTACTTTTATGGATTCACTTGATACACAATATTTTTTCTCATCCCCTCAGTCTGATTTTGTGTAAGGAGTGTCAAGAGTATATATTAGGGAGACTTTGTAAGACTCTCTGACAGCAAAGATACTATATAGATGGTTTCTTTATCTCTTCAGACTATATAATAAAAGGAGCAACATAGAAATAATATTAATAATAATAACTAATGTAATTCTTTAAGGGGGGACAATAAAAGGAACATTCACTTGGGAATTAGAGAACCTAGATTTAAACATCATTTTGTTTGTTTATCGCATATGTAATGAAAACATTCTGGGCCCACTGTCCTAGAGGCAGGGAAGCTATATTATTCAGTATACTAAGAGTATGCCTGAAGGTTTTGGAACATGAGATATGTGCTGAAACTCATTTATACTGGATCAGTATAGCCTGTTGGTTAAATTTTCCACATGAACATTTACACTTTTAAAAATGCTCCTAATCAGATCTATTGTTTTTTGGTCATTTAGACCTAAGAAAGTGATGTAGAAAATGTTAGCAGTGAAGATTAGACATAAATGTATATCACAGATCTTCAGAGAACTGGTAATTAAACATTTGCCAGCATGCATCTGCTTTGGAATGACTTTTCTCTAATTCTATTGGCTCTAGTCCCCACAGGTTGTGTTTCTCCCATTGTTGGCCAACAATGAAGAGTGCCTGGATTTCATTCAACCACTTAACATCAATTAGCTTTCCTAAAGGGATATTTACTTTGAAGACACAACAATAATAGAAGACAAATCTAGCCTCAGATACTTCCTAGCTGTGTGATCCTGGGCATAGCCCTTGTTGCTCTTCTACTTTAGAACTAATATACAGTATTGATTCTAAGGTGTGAGGTAAGGGTTTTTGGGGTGGATGGGAAATCATAATAGAGAACAAATATTTCCTCTCATTACCTACAGGAATTCTTTCTCTGCCGTTTCAATATTTGTAAAGAGTAGGCTTGGAATTAGCACTCTTTCTGCATAACATTAGTTCTGCAAGTTCACATCCAGATATGGTGTGACTGCCAGATGAATCTTTGCCTCAGCTACCACTGGACTGATTCCCACAGGTCAGATCTTGTTCCTTGAGCCATCAATTCTGGATTTACTGAAAAACCTGGGATGAAATCACCTATTTGACATCAGATGCCTGGATATGTTTTTCTATTCTTTTGAAATTCATGAGATTGAAACCTCCAATTCTTCCAATTAAAGTGAATGTACAAATACATAAGCAAATAACTAATGCCCCTTTTCAAAGGGTCACATGTCAGTCTCCCATGACAGGGAATATGTTACCTCTTTATGCAACCCATTCATCTTTTGTACATCTCTCACTATTGGGATATGGATTTTCCTTACAACAAGCCCAAATCTGCCTTTCTTCAACTTCCTTCCGTTGTTCTTAGTTCCTGGGAAGACATCTAATCCCTCATTCACATGGCAGACCTTAAAATATTTGAAGAACACTATCATTTTTCCCTTAAGCTTTTTTTCTTCTGTAGGTTTCTTCTATAGGTTTAATAGCTTCACATTATCGTATGACAAGTTCTCCAGGCCTATTACTATCCTTGTAGTACTTCACTGGAAATGATCCAATTTTTCCATCTTCTTCACTGAAATACAGTGCTCAGAATTGAATGTAATATGTAGTATGATTAGTGCAGAGTACCACATGAATTCCTTTGTCCTGGACACTGTATGTTTCTTACCATAGCCAAAGCCTGATTTAGCCTTTTTTGATTGCCATAACATATGCTGACACATTCTAAGGATTTAGTAACCCCAAATCTTCAGATCTTTTACATGAAAATGTTTTCTCAACAAGTCTCCACTTCCAGTCATAGGGAATCAACTCATTCTTTCAGCTTTGTTGATTATTCAGATATGGAAAATAGAAAAAATATTGAAATGAAACAAGTTACCAAGTAAGTGTGAGATTAAAAGAGCACCTAGATATCTTAAATGATTTAAGTCATTACGCCTAGATAATCAATACCAAAGAACTGAGAGAACACGAGTGTGTGATTGCTGAACTTCTGTCAATGATATTTGAAAAATTAAAGAGAATAGGAATAGTTGTATAGGATTAAAATAATTTTAATTAATAACTTTTTAAAACCTCCATCCCTTTCTCTAATATCCAAATAGGTATATTCTTCAAAAGAAGGACTAGGGAATTTTGCTTTGATTCAGTGGAGGAAAAAACAACAACAAAATTTAGCTTTGGAACTCCTTTTAAAAGTAGAGTTTTTATATTAAAGGTTCACAAAGAAAAGAAGATGAACTATTCTTATTTACTTTTCAATGAATGCATTATATTAGGAGAATTCCAAAGATATTGTATATTTGCATTTTAGCAATGGATTTTATTAATTTTTAATGATATCTTTCAAAATTAGATGGAAAGATGTAGACTTGATAATAGTACTTAGAGGAAGGTTAAAGGACTAGACCCAAAGAGTGGTGATAATGGACTTCATTCATCCAGGTGATCATATTTTGGGGGGGTTCAGAGAAAAGGAATTTTTTCTACCACCTTATGTCAAAGAACTAAACAACTGATTGAATCCATTAAATCATATATTGACTCCAGGTCCCAATGTTCTCACCTTTGGGTTTTTCTGTAGGCTCATCCAACCAGAAAAAATCCATTCCATATTGGGTAGCAATTGGAGTTGATTGACTACTCACTGTTTTTGTTTCCTACTTCTATTATCATTTCAGTAGAGAAAGAAATATTCTTCAGGGCTTTCATTTAGGATTGGTTGGTCTCCAAGGGACCCATTTCAAGATCTGTGATAATGTAGTCTACCTCAGATTTGATCAATATGCAGCACAATCAATGATCGCTAGGCCAATGAAGGGAGATATGTTCCTTATCCTCTTTGTTGTGAATGGCCATATGGCAATAAAGAAGAATCAACATGTTTTGCTATTTCTAATTAGCAGGATATAAGTTCTATCTGAGACAGTAGCAATGTATTTTATGCCATCCATCATACTAAACAGAAATTCACTGACTGCTTCTTGGCCAAGGTATTGATGTGAATAAATCTGTTCCCTGCCTGAGTACATGACTAACCTCTTCCTATATGTCCTTAGAGTTTTCAAAAGTTAAGCATTAACAACATGATTAGTACAAGTGAACTAGAAAATAGCATATGTAGCTTTAAAAAAAGGTTTTTGGTGGGGTTAGAAGACTTTAAGCTCAATACAGTCTAGAAGTTTGGGGTGGTAGCAAGAAAAGCTAGAGATATCTTAGGTAGCCATAGGGATAGAGATGGAACCTGTGATTTCATTAGCTTAAGGAATTTACAGAAAAGGAAGTTGCCTTTGCCAAAGCAGATTGGCACCTTCTCTGCAATTTACAGCCTTAGATGGTTGTCTATATTACAACACTGAATGGTGAAATGACAAGATCATACAGCCAGAATGTATAAAAAAGCCAGACTTGAATTCATAGCTTCTTGGCTCTAAGGATCCATGTCTATTCATTGTTTCACATTGCACATTTCAATTCACTTTGACAAATATTAATAGAAGCCAGGGCTCAGAATCAATGGAAAAACTGTCACACTTGCGATGTTCCAATGTGCCCCAGTCAGACCCATCTGAATATTGAGTTCACTTCTAGATACCACTTCTTGGGAAAGATGTTGACAAACTGACACACATAGAGAGGAGTGCCTAGCATGGTAAGGGTGCTAGAATTCAAGCTAATATTTCACTGTTCACTAAAGCAATTGGGGAGATCTCACTTAGGAAAGAGAACTTTAGGCAGATGACTTCCTTATCCTTCCCTCTTTGCTTTGACTTGTCCCCAGAACCATGTGTCAGTAATTCTGTGGATACTTGGGATTCTGGTTTCTTCATGTAATTGAGGTTTCCCCACCCAGATGGATCAAAATGAGATAAATTTAAATTCTCTATTTGAGAGGAATCTGGTATTAGAAATTATTAAATGTCCCAAAATGTCTAGAACTTATATAACACTTTAAAGTTTTCAGAGTTCTTTATGAGTACTATCTTTTTTTTAATAAGCACTTACAAATAAGGGTTTAATCGATAATTTTCCATTCATTCATGTTTTGATGGCATTTTTGACTAGCATATTAGAAGAGCATAGGCAGACTTTTCATAAGTAAGGTCATATAGGACACCAGTAAGGCAGTTAGAGAGTACAGTGAATAGAGTGCTGGACCTGGAATCAAATTCATCTGAGTTCAGACACTACCTCAACCACTTACTTAGCTGTGTGATTCTCGAGGTTGTCTGTCTCAGATTCTTCATGTTTAAAATGGGGATAATAACATCTACTTTACAAGGTTATTGTGAGGATGAATGAGATGACTTATGTGAAGGGCTTGGCAAACCTTAAAGTGCTCTATCAATATCAACTAAAATGATTATTTTGTTTTTACCATTATACAATTGCCTGAAAGATATAGAGAATTTCGAATTTAATTCTTAAATTCTTGGCTCAATTCATCTGCCTTGTCTGTTCTGTTAGATGAATGAATATAAAATACATATGTAAACAGGTAGAAATATAACATACTATATATTCTACGTGTGTATATATACTATGTTTATATTACATACATGTGTGCTTACACACAAAGTCTTTATGGAGTCAAACCACTGAATATCATAGTCTGTCTAAGACATTTTTTATTCACATCCAATTTTTTAAGAAAATATTTGGATAGTTAGGCTGAACTGTTTCCAAATTCCCTGAGTGGTTATGGATGAATCAGCAAACACTTACTAAATGCTTACTATGTACAACTTTTCAGTCATTTTTCAGTCATGTCCAACTCTTTGTGACCCCATGTGGGGTTTTCTTGGCAAAGATACTGAAGTAGTTTGCCATTTCCTTTTCATTTTACAAACAAGGAAACCGAGGCCAGCAGGGTTAAATGGCTTGCCCAATGTCTCACACAGATAGTAAGTGTGTGAGGCTGAATTTGAATTCAGAATGATGAGTCTTCCTGACTGCAGGCCTGGTCATCTTTCCACTGAACTATCTAGCTGCCTTTATTGCATGCTTGGTACCTTTTAAGGTGGTGAGATTGCAAGTACAAAAAAGGACTAGTTCCTGCCCTTTTTGGAGATTACATTCTATTGGAGGAGTTTACATGTCAACATTAATGCACATAGGAAATAAGGAAAAAAAGTTATTATAGGGGCAACCCCACTGGCTCTGCATTTCCCTTAATCAACCCTTTATTGTTCCAGCATGTGAAACTATGGGCAGGAAACCGTCTGTAAGCAGAAACATTTAGACGATCATCGTTAGAGAACCCTCCTCTCATTTAAACTGCACAGAACCTTTTCTATCAAAGTGGCAAGCAGTGTGGGTGCTCATATGACCCCTAATGGCTCACTTAATGTACACAGTAAGAGGACATGAACATAGAAGTCATCACTGTCATTACCAATTTCAAGGAAACTTGTATGATTGGGATATCTCTGCATGGAGGAGGCAGTCTTTAAGCTGTCATCTTGCTCTGTTGAATAACATGTTTTTGTATAGCCCTCAGTGTAATGTATGAGGCAATGGCAATGGCATTTAAGAAAACAAATCTGAGAACAATAAACTAGCCAAAATACACATAGGGTATGTCTGTGCTTGACACACTACAGTGCTAAGGGATTGATCCTTTAGATCTTTGAAAAAGAGGATGTTTGGGAAAAATATAGATGTTATTCATGACAAAGGCAATCAAGTAAACATCAATAACTACCAACTCATATGTACACTTTCCCATCTCTACAAAATTTTAATGAGAATAATCTATGCGTATATCAAGGGAATCCTTGATCAAAGCATGAGAGTGGCACAGTCAGATTTTCCCTGAATGATTTTCTCTATGGCACCACATTATTATTAATATACAATTGATGAAAAGGTACAGAAAATTCAAGATCTTGCTGTCCTTAGTGCCGTTGATTCAAATAGTTGATAAACATTTGTTAATTTGCCTACTATATCCAGGCATGTTAAAAGCTGAGGATACAAAGAAAATCAAAAGACAGTTCTTGCTCTGAAGGAGCTTACAGTGTAGGGGGAAATATGCAAACAATTGTACAGACAAGATATATACATAATAAATGGAAGATGATCACCAAAGGGAAGGCATTACCATTAAGGTGGATCAGGAAAGATTTCTTATAGAAGATGAGCTTTTAGCTGGGACTTGAAGGAAAATAAAGAGGCCAAGAGTTAGAGATGAGGTGGAAGAGAACTCTAGGCATGGGGAAAAGCCAGTAAAAATGCCCAGACTTGGGAGATGGAGTGTCTTGTGTAAAGAATGATAAGGAAGCCAATATCAATGGATTGTATAGATTGTGGGAATAAGAAACAAGATTTTAAAACAAACAAAGCCCCCAACCCCCTTTTATTTGGTAGAATTAAAAAAAAGTTTTTTAAAAACAGTTTTTGAATGTAGCTCTAATATTTTCATCATGCTCTGTAGTAGAGGTTTTTAACCTTTTGTGTGTGTGTGTGTGTGTGTGTGTGTGTGTGTGTGTGTGTGTGTATGTGATCAACTCCTTTGACAGTGTGGTGAGGCCTATGGACTCCTCCAAATAATGCTTTCAAATGTACAAACTAAAATACACAGTATTACAAAGGAAAACAATTATGTTAAAATACAGTTATCAAAATATTTTTTAAAAATGTTCAGAGGTTCCATTAAGAACTCCTGTGTTAGAGCATCCCTAGAAATGAGTTTTCTAAGAATGGGAGCTGGAGCTGAAGACTAATGTTTAGTCCTTGTATTCTAGTCAGGACTGGTTTCTTATTATAGCTCCTCTGTGCACTGTCCAAGCAACATACACACATAACTGAAGAATGTGAGAGTTGGACGGGATCTGAGCATGCCAAGGGTTCTCTGGATGCCAGCAGTCTCCATTTGGGCACAGGAAAACAGTGCCTGTAGACACATCTCATTGTTCTATTGGAACAGCTTAGAGTACTGTTTAGGGAAGCCACAGCATTTGTGCAGCTGACTAAAAATGTGAATTAGTCCCCATGTTATGGAGTATTAGGACAAACTCCTGGTGCAAATAATCATAGGCATGTTAGGAAGTCACCCTCTGGGTAGTTGTAGTGAAGTATAGAACATGGCGCAGAGAGCTAGGGCTTGGATCGAGTAAGTATGTGGAGAGAAGGAGGAAATGAGCAATGATGGCATTTGTGCAGAATTAGAGTTTATTAGGTTCATGCAGAGTGTTCAGTTTCACTGAGTTAGCGTGAGAGCATGATTGGATATATGTTTATTTGGGGGGATAACTGCATACAATTGGAGGACATATTTTAGGACCTTTAAATCTGGGTGTTAAAGCTGATTGGAGGTGATTCTGGGTTCACCGAATGTGAGTATTGAGTTGTGGATGCTTGGGAAGAGTAAGTTCTGGGTTGAGTTAATAGTCCGATGTCTTCTAGCCTATATAGCCATAAACAGAGGTTGCACAGAAGTAGATCCCAGTGATGATCCCTACTAACTAACATCTATATTTTGTATGTTTTGATGACAAAACCTTGGCATATAGCAAGATATTTGACTGGGATCATTATGAAAACTTTTGTTAATTCTGCATGGGAAAAGAGAGCATCTGGATTGGGAGGAGGAGCTGAGGTGAGAGAGAAGGAACAAAACAGAACTAGAACTTTGTAAGAATGGTTGAGCTAGAGAGTGTTGGAGGGTGTATATTTCAGATAGCTTAGAAGAAGCTGGTTTTATTTTTGCTGAAAAAGGAAAAGAAAAATCAATTAGGATGATCTAAAAGGTACCACTTAAAAGACAATATATTTCTCGCTTTGTCAATCAAAATTGAATCAGCAAACATGCATATTGAATATCTGCATTGCAAGGTACCCTAAATGGTTTTTGGGAGCACATAAGTATAAAAACTAATTACTAACCCCTAAGGAACTCATATTCTATTTTAGGAGATAAGGTATGAACACATAAAAGTTTAAGAAACTATAGAGTCCTCATTAATTTTTAGGTTTTGAAATATACAGATTAAATAAAATGACTATGGACATTTTGACATCATGGACATTTTCAAAAATTTTCATATAGAAACTTACAGAACTTCCTGACTGTTCTGATTTTCTAGACTTCATAACCATGCCTCAGTTGCTATTTCATCTTGGAATTTGCCTAGAGTGCCTGTGACCTTCTTATATCGAAACATTTAACTATTCTTGCTGCCCTCTTATTCAAGAATATTGCTAAGTTCCCTTCTTGCACTGGTGGGTTTTTCCTGGAGTCTCCTTTGGAGGTCCCCAAGCTGTCCAACTTTTATTCCCCTACTGGCTCTGCTCTTGAATTTCAGGACTGCACCCCCCATCTCCTGCCACCAATGTGGCTGCCTTTAGTCTCTTCCTTCCTCTTCCTCTCCTCCCTTTCCTCTTCTCCCTTTCTCCATTCCTTCCTCTTCCTATTCCTCTTCCCTTTCCTTCTCTTTCTATTTCTCTCATTTCAGCAGGATTGGTGTGTGTATTTTTTTCTTCATTAGAATAGAAATTTGAGAACAATACTGTCTTTTTGCTTGTCCTTGTATCCCCAGTGCTTAGCACAGTGCTTGGCACATTGTAAGCACTTAAATGTTTTTTGTCTTGCCTCCAGAATGTTAAGCTTTCATCTATGTGGAGGGCACATTTAATGAAACTCTCACATGACTGATGACCATAGGCAATGAGTTGAAAATATCTAATAAAATTAGCTTGATAATTGAGAAAAAAGCTTAATTAGACTTGATACTAAACACAATTTTGCCTATTAAGATTATTTTTTATGCAATAACCTGTATTTGAGAGAAAGAAAAAAGAATGACTGCTAATTCTAAACACTTTAATTGCCCTTCCAGGGTTATGATGCTATTTAGCATTTCTATAGCCTTTTATATTTTCAGATGCTTCCAAATAATTAGTTAGTCATTTCTCATCAGCCTTGTGAGTTGCAGTACCAACGTATTTATGTTCTTGCTAATGACGCTTTCATGTGCATTCTAATTATGGCAGATTGTCATGCCTGTGCACTTGGAAAAGGTGCCTAGGGCTTACCTGTTGATTTGATCATTGAAACAACATTAGTATGAGTTAATACATGAGGCTAAACAACATAAATGAGCTTTTATTCAATTGCATTAAGTTCTTATCTGAAACTTGTTCAACTGTACTCACCTGTCATCTCTGTATAATTTGATGACAAAAACAATGTGATTAATATGTTCTGTCACAGGGGCTTGGTTCCAGGACTCACAATTTTCTCATCTTAATACAGAAATGGCCTAATATTTATGCCCTATTTGGGATTCATTGGCTCTATTTTAAAGAGAAAATTGTGCCTACAAAATAAGTTATTGTCTTTATAAGGAAGGGATTGGGTAGGTAGGAGATAAAAATTAGAATGAACTACCTAGTTTCTTTAACCTTGAGTTAGAATCATTTACAAGGTTTAATATGCAATTTAATAAGAAAATTCTGGTCCTGGAAAAATGGTGAAATGTATAAAATTAATCTTCATGGTCTTTCTCACCCTCTTTTTGGTATTTATTCCTGCTAGATTCTCCTCATTTTTTCCAAAATGCCTATTTTCTTCCAACAACAGTTTTTAATATGAGTCAACCCTTTCCCACAATCCTTATTTTTTCTACATCAAAGTTTATAGAACCATAAGATCTTAGACCTGGAGCTGGAAGAGACCTCCAAGGTTATGAAGTTTAAACTCCTTGTTTTATAGATGAAAAAACTGAGAGCCAGGGAAATTAACCAATCAATCAATAAAAATTTATCAAATGTTTATACTATGTACCTACTCATTGTGCTTCAGTGCTGGACTAAATGACTTGACTGAGGTCACAGAAGTTGTAGATGAGATGGAATTTGAACCTAGTTTCTAGAACCAAGCCCTTCAGGCTGGTACTGTCTTCTTTTAGGTGACAGTACCAATAGCTAAATACTTACTTGATGCAAATGGAGTCTCTTTCCCAGGTAATAGTGCCTTAACTCAGGCAACAAACACGTTTCTTCATAATACCATTAAGGAAGTGCAGGATATTAGACCTTTCTGAGGACCTTAAAATTATCCAGTCCATTGCCAGAATAGGATTTCCTTGCACATTGGAGGTACTTAATAAATGTTTGCTGATCAAATAATTATTTAATGAGTATGAGTCATCTCTTAAGATGTCTTCTCTCTCTCAGGTAACATGTTGCTGTTGTTTGGTTATTTTAGTCACATTCAACTCTTTGTGACCACTTGTAGGGTTTTCTTGGTAAAGATTCGAGAGAGATTTGCCATTTCCTTCCCCAGGTCATTGTACAGATGAGGAAACTGAGACAAACAGAGCTAAAGGACTTCTCCAAGGTCACACTGCTAGTAAGTGTCTGAGGCAAAATTTGAACTCAAGAAGGTGAGGCTTCCAGCCTCTAGGTCAAGTGTTCTGTTCACTGTATCACCCTGTAGCTAGCATATTGTAAGGATATTACCAGTTTCCATTTGCTTGAGAAAGGGAATGAGTTTAGTAATATCTCTAGTTAAATAATATTTGGTGATGATCAGTATAAAATGGCTATACTGATAATGGCCAATAGAAATTTTTATGTGGGTCCTTAACTAAAGCCCTATGCCTTTGTCTCAATTTAGAGCAGAGGTGTATTTAGGTCTTTAAGAGCTATGACATTAAAGGGTAGAATCTTACATATCCTAACAAGTCTGAACAGCTATGTGCATGGGCTCCGAAATGGACTATATATATGCATATATATTTATATGAATTTGAGGACCACCCAGCTAAACTTAGAGAAACATTATCAGTTTTGCCTCAGGGTAATGACTTTTTTTAGTCATAGTAACTCACAAAGACTATCTATTTGCCAAGGAAGAGTTTTAATTTGAGTAAGTAGAGCAAGAATCCATGTTGATTAAACCACAAAATCCTTGAAGGTTGAAGTGAATAATTGAAAGCATGAGGCTAGAAGTGGGAAAACTCTGTACTACTTCTGACTCAAACTAGCTATTTGATGTTGGAACATGCATATGTCTTTTGTTCTTATTTAATTTCTAAAATGATGGAGGTGAATCTCTAAGGTCCCTTCCAGCTGAGAAATTAAAGAGGAATGCGTGTCTGTCCCACTTCATCCAGATTGTAAAGGATTGAACAGACTACTTTCTGGATTCTGGTCATTTTTGTGGTTGAGTCCAGTTCTTCAAGGCTCCATTTGGGGCTTTTCCTGCCAAAGATATTGGAATAGGCTGCCATTTCTTTCTCCAACTGATTTTATAGATGAGGAATTGAGATAAACAGCATTAAATGACTTACCCAGGATCACACAGTAGCAAGTATCTAAGGTTAGATTTGAACTCTGGAGGATTCATCTTCCCAACTTCAGGCCCAGCACTCTATCTGCTGTGCCATTTAACTGTCCATCATAGTAACTGGTAGAATATATATAGTTGGAAGAGAGGTCCTGAGTATTAGTGATAGCACTGACATCTGTAGAGTATAGAATTTAGAAAAGGCAGTATGAGAAGAAAGTTAACATTGTGCTTAGATTAATTACTGGCCATCTTAGGACGCATATATGTTTTGAGAATAATGTGACCATGTGGGTACACATCTTTGGGGGTTGAGGGTCACCTCTATGATAAACCTTCATTTATAGGAGTGCAGGTACAGTAAAGATTAAAGCAACATTTGTAAGCAAAAGACTACATTCTGGCATCCTATGAGTAAGTCTTCTATAGAACAGTGTAGAGTCTAGGAACCAGCTATAATAATATTCATAAAATGTAAGAAATTAGGAATAATTCTGACATACTATGAGTCTCCATAAGGGGAAAGAGAGCCAGAGGTGACAGTGTAAGAGGGAAAAGGACAAAGAGCCTAATGTTTGTGGTTTGAATTTGAAAGTAGCAAGTATAGCAAGTGATTTAAGATACAACATTTTGCCACAACGAAATATTTTTCATGCTAGATTTTGTTACAAGGATGCATTGAGATATCAATGACCTTTCCTAGATCCCTTGCATATCAATATTTTCTACCACTCATTTTTCTGTGTAAAGAACTCTATAGTGGATTTTTGTGGGATATTAAAAAACAGAACTCATCTTTGTACTTGTAAATTTTTCAGTCTTAAGTGGGAGGTGAATACATACATGATAAAAGACGTATGTATGACTGAAAAGTAACCCACAAATTCAAATTACTCATGTAAATTAAGAACCTTGTCATTTGTATGATTTACTATAAAGGGGAACTGGGTACAAAATGGTATTTCCCTAAGGAGATCTAGTTACTGGAATATTTCAAAGGTCTGCTTATAAGGCAATGTCACCTATCTCAGTGATGGTGAATGTTTTAGAGGGGTAGGTGGTGTGAGAAATGTCCTCAGGCAAGGGGAAGGGGATCAGCCCAGTCCTACATCCCTCTGGCTTTCTAGTAGAAAACTCTAGTGAACTCTGTGCTGAGACAGCACATGTGCCCACGGAGAGGGCTCTGAGTGTCCTTTCTGGCACACATACCAAAGGTTTGCCACCAAGGACCTATATAATAGTTCCTTGTCATGTCCTTATCATAACATGTTAACTAGGTTCCAATTTACATAAGCACAGAAAGGACTCAAACTAAAACGTTGAATATAATAAGGTATAGATGTGGTCCTAGGGTCATATGTCTCATCTGATCTGAAGATGAAATAGATTCCATTTCTGTTTGCTTGCTGACTTTTTTTATAAAACTTGAATTGTTGACCCTATATTTGAAACATTCAGAATAATGTGGAGCTTTATCTCTCCCATTTACCAGCCCAATCCTGCCACCACCCATCCCTGATAGTTCATCAGGCTGTAAGAGATCAGAAAGGAAGATTTTGCCTAAGAGGATATCCCGTCATTGAATTGGGCATCACCAGAGCTGTCTTCATAAATAATACTTTGAGTGAACACTTAGGAATTGCCTTCAGGGTTAGGGAAAGATGTTCTTTAATTAAGTTAACTTTCTGACTTTAATTATTGTCTAGACCAGAATAATTTTGCAAGCCTATGAGTGTAAGAGGAGGGCTTCACTGATACTAATCACTCACCTTTTTGGCGTTTATGCTGATTCCAAACAGAAGCTGCCAAAGAAAGTTCAAAAGGTGCGTGAGCCATGCTTCGTATCTTCATGTCAGATCTTCAAACTGGATTAAATGTTTGTCTCACCTGGTTTGCTAGAATTGGCTAGGCAGTTTCCCTGCAATCCCCATTGGTTGAGTCATGATGGAAGCACGTCGCAAGTGAAAGGTGAAATGAGACTGACTCATACTTTGTTCAATACAGTGAACATTCTGAAACATTGAAGATGGCAGCATGCCCTTGCCATGACATGGAGAAAGAATACAAGCCTGCAAATCAAGAGGCTTGGAAGTGACTATGGGACCTCAGGCAAGCCTTTGAGTTCTTGGTCTCCTTTCCTTGTCTTTAAAGCGATCACTATGGCCCTTTCTCAGTTGAATATTCTATATCTTTATAGTATTTTTTTCTTAGGTTTAAATAATCATTTGTATACATGTATAAAAATACATGTATAACTTAAAAGGCATGCATGTATATATCTATGCATATATACATGTGTACACATATATCTTTTTATATATGTATATATATAGACAAAATTTTATTCATATATTTTTCTGTGTTTCCGTTTGATTTAAATGAATAACAATGTAGGGATAGGTGAGCAGCTAGATGGCTCAATGGTTTAAGGGCTAGACCTAGCAATAGAAGGTCCTGGGTTAAAATTTGACCTCAGACACTTCCTAGCTGTTTGACCCTGGGCAAGTCACTTAACCCCCATTGCCTATCCCTTATTGCTGTTCTGCCCTGGAATCAATACCCATTCTTAGACAGATTCTTAGAATTTAGAGGTCAACAAAAAAATAATACTGAGAGATACCAGTAAGGTCTCAGTCCAACTGGAAATTAAAGATTGCCCCCTATTGTCACCTTAATTGTCCCCTACTCTAAGCACATGCATATGAGATTTAGACCTCAAAGGGAATTTAGAAATCATTAAATCCAATTTGCACATCTTACATAAAATGAAACGTGCTGAAAGAGGTTAAGAGAATTGTCCAAGGTCTTCAAGATATTAAGTGGTTCAGGATAGTTTTGAACTAGGTGCTTGGACTCCAAATCAGGTAGTCATTTCACCTTATTCTGCTGCCTCTTTGACACTGATTAGGGAAGAAAAAGCTAGGGCCATGTAACATAATGTTTTTGGTAAACTTCATAAAAATAACTCAGAATTCTTACTTTGATATTCTAGAATCCTGGAAAGACAGCCATGCAACCATGCCAGTAGATTGCCTAAAGAAACTCTCTAAGCATTCGGTGACCTTCCTTTTTTCTGAATTCCTAAAGCATATATATCCAGATATCTCATCACTATCACCACCACCACAAATAATAAACATTTGTAGATTGTTGTCTACAATCATAGGTGCTGAGAATAGAGTTGTAAAATATGGTTCTTATGTTTGCTTATATTATTGCTTTTTTTAGTAGATATACAGCTTTTCTCCTAACTAGATTGTAAACTCTTGTAGTAAAAGGAACAGTGTTTTATATTTCTTTGTATTCCCCACAAAACATTGTTCTGAGCATGCAAGACAAACACATATCTGCTGATTGATTGCTATCATTGATTGATTGGCACAATGTATTGAAGCAGTGGGTTTAAGGA
Source organism: Monodelphis domestica (assembly GCF_027887165.1). Taxonomy (NCBI): domain Eukaryota; kingdom Metazoa; phylum Chordata; class Mammalia; order Didelphimorphia; family Didelphidae; genus Monodelphis; species Monodelphis domestica. The sequence goes on along the minus strand of NC_077230.1, from coordinate 130,883,961 downwards.
GAAAACTAGGTTAAAGACCTGTCCCTACCACTAGTTTTACAGTTAAATGGAGGTTGTATAACTTATAAAAAGTCAATTTCTATCTCAACCTCAGTTTTCTCACATTTAAAATGCAGACAGTAGCTCTCCCCACCTCACATAGATTTTGAGAATCCAATGATAAAATATATTTGAAATAATGTAGTATAACATATTGTAAAAGTTTTGTAAGCTGTACAATGGTAGAGAAACAAAAGTAATTGATAATATTAATGTGTTGGAGATAATGGGGTTAATAACCTTCTTTATTTAGGTATGGTATGCTACACCACTTTGATGTTTCTCTGACTTCATCATGCTCCCTTCAATACCCTTATATATAAGGAAAGGTGCTTAAACAGTATTGTCTATGTATGTCTTTTGATCCAGCCATACCACTGGTGGGTTTATACCCCAAAGAGATAATAAGGGAAAAGACCTCTACATAGATATTTATAGCCACACTCTTTGTGGTGGCAAAAAATTGGAAAATGAGCAGATGCTCTTTAATTGAGGAATGGCTGAACAAATTGTGGTATATGTTGGTGATGAAATACTATTTTGCTGAAAGGAATAATGAACTGGAGGAATTCCATGTGAACTGGAACAACCTCCAGGAATTGATGCAGAGGGAAAGGAGCAGAACCAGGAGAACATTGTACACAGAGACTGATACACTGTAGCACAATTGAATGTAATGGACTTGTCTACTAACAGTAATGCAATGACCCAGGACAATTCTGAGGAATTGATGAGAAAGAATGCTATTCACATCCAGAGAAAGAATTGTGGAAGTAGAAATACAGAAGAAAAACAACTGCTTGATCACATGGGTCGATGGGGATATGGTTGACGATGTAAACTCTAAATGATCACTCTATTGCAAGTATTAATAATATGGAAATAGGTCTTGATCAGTGACACATGTAATTGCTCATTGGCTATGGGAAAAGGATTGGGGGAGGGGAGGGAAAGAACATGAGTCATGTAACCATGAAAAAATATTCTAAATAAATTAATTAAATAAAATTTTTCAATAAAAAGAATATTATCTAAGTTTTTCTACTTTCTACTTAATAGTAGCAGAGGATAGTTTCAAACTAGGTCCTTTGATTACAAATCAGGCAGTCATTTCACCTTAATATGCTGTCTTTCTGACACTGATTAGGGAAGAAAAAACTAGGGGCATGTAATATAATGCTTCTGGTATTTGGATTTTATAAACACAATTCATAATTCCTATGTGGATACTCTAAAATATTAGAGATCACAAAAATAAGAAAAGGTCTTATATGGACAAAAATATTTATAGCACATATTTTTGTGGGTGCAAAGAAATAGAAGTAAAGGAGTACCTATCAATTAAGGAATGGCTAAACATGTGATACATGAATATAATGAAATTCTACCTAATCTCACATCTAGCTTTCCATGCCACCCAACATGCTCCTGTATTACCCTCTCCTAACAACAGTTGGTACCATATGTACTCAGGGAATGTCCACTTGATATTATTTGGCTTAAATAAAATGAATAATAGAGCTGAATTAACTTGAGTAGGTAGCAGGAATGAAAGCCAATTTAGTTTGAATGGATCTCTATAGAGCTGGATTTATATTGCCTCGGTTCTCTGTTTCCAAAAGTTTGGTGCGGTGTTTTTCTGTGTTGTGTCTGTCTTCATCTAGTGGAATTTTTGGTTCTTTCCCTTGTTTATCATCATAGCCCAACACTGGTGTTGATTTTGCTTTGTCATTCCTTTGAGAAGCAGATGGAATCCCCCTGAATAGTTGAAATCTGATTCGGTACTATTGGGAGTTTACTCCCCAAAGTGTAGAATTTCACTTTTAAACACTTTCTAGGGTCGGTAGTTGTCTACATTTTTTTTTTCTCAGAATGAATATATTTATTTGTCATGCTACAAAACTGTATGGGCACCTTGATACCTTCAAGAGGTATAACTTTCACTTAGGGCAAAAAATGTTAGTGGGGGTTATGGTAGGAAACACAGGGTGGAATGGGTTATAGGGACTGAGGATGGTCCAATTGTGGATGTGGTCATGAAAGGAGAGGATGTTGCCTATCCCAGAGAGTGTCTCATGGGCTCTCCATAGGGATTGGAGGGAAAAGGTGGTTTGTTATCCTTCTAAGTGATTAGTCCTTAGAGTTGAGGCTAGATACAAGAGCAGATCCATGAAGCTTTAGGATTGTGACCTTTGAACCCCTGCAGGATGAAATCAACTCCTGCCTAAAAGGAAACATGATTTCTCTTAGGTTTGTGCCCAAAGGAGATGCCCAAGTTGATCACTCCTACATATGGCTTGGATGATGAATTTTGTGTATGGAAGATGTTGGAGAATCTTTGATGCTGATTTTTCTCTTTTGGAGTTTTATCCAGTTATTATCATTCTTGTCCTTGCTACTTGTGAGTATAACTTGGTCCCTTAACTTTTCAGAGCATAAATAGTTTTTCTATTATATAAGCTGAAATGGTCACTAGTATTCTTTGGAAAATGCCAGAAAGACAGAAGGATGCAACAAAACTAATATTTCATTGCTAAAAGTTGATTCTCATGGAATTTCTTTACCTATGCACCAGGAACCACTTTATATTAGAAGCCCACTTCAGTCCTGGAATTCACATATTGAAGTTCTCTTTAGCTCACCCCACGTACTTCAATCTTTCCCTTTGATTGGATGATTCCTTTCAAAACCTCCACCTTAAAGAGGAAACCAAGGAAACAAACAATATCTTTGTTTTTTCCAAGCTCTACTTCTGACTCTCTCCTGAAAGTCATCATTTGTTAGAACATAACTACTTGAGGACATAGACTTTCTTTTTTTTTCAGTGCCTATCACAAAATACACCATAATAAATGCTTGTTAACTGAATAAAACGGTTTGACAATGAAAAAAAAATGTAATCTTGGGAATAAAGGAAGCAGGGAAGTAGGATGTAGTGCCTATTCAGTTAGTAAATAGTCAAAAATATTTATTTAGTACCTAGTATATGTCAGGCACTGTTGTAAGAATTGGAGAAACAAATATTTTAAAAAATAGACTTTGCCTGCAAGGGGCCTACAATCTAATGGAAGAAGACAAAATGCAAAGAGTGCCTGAAAACAGTGGGATAAACAGGAAGAGGGTTGAAGGAGGCATGGTGAAGTCAGAGAAATCTCAGAGTGGTGAATCAAGATAAGAAAGAAACAAGGAGATATCTGGGTAGAATTATATCCTAAAATAGAGATTTCGAAGCAGGAAAAAACAAAATCTGGAGTCCAGAGAATTGAACTTAATTCTTGGGTAAGCCACATATTAGCTATATGTCCCTGATGAAGTCATTTCATTTTTTAAAAATCTGAGTTTCTTCATTTAGCGGATAATCACATTAGTATAATTTACAATACAGAAACATCAGGAGGATGATACTTCTGAAAACTATAAAATATTATTATTCATTCTGTGGAAGTAAAAGAGCATTTAGTGATTTGGACTTTCAAAATTGGCTATTTATAATTAGCTAAAAACAGAACCATAGCTATAATTCTGGGACAAGTACTACAAAGTGCCCTAAGGATAAGTTCTGGGAATGTGTCTTCAGTTGAGAGAGTAGTGGAGATGCTAATGACTCAGACTGTGCAACATTGAAGTGAGAGAAAGAGTCCCAAGCTATTCTTTTGCTGCTTCCGAGGCCAGATAATTTGGACAGTGGAGGTAGGGCTGAATATGGTAGAAAAAATCTTGAGGTATGAGATTGTGGCTTTTGAACCTCTGCTAGACGGAGAAGAAGGGGTGGGAAGGAATTAGTCCTAGACAAGGTCATGGTGGCTCTTTATTTTTAAGTACATAGGCTTGTTATATTACCAAAGGATAATTACTGTTAGTACCTTCTAAATCTGGCACTCTAGGAACAAAAATCCCAATCTATGGCTCTGAATAAATAACACTTGGGTTCTAGTTTGCTTGGTGAGTTTGGTTCAAGAACCGTATTATCCTTTGTGGAGTACAGAGGTTTCATTTAGGAGGGAGGAAGTGAAGCATGGTAAGTGAGAATGACGGAAAAACATTTTTTGAAGTTTGTCTTAAGTAGTAAATCAGATTAATTTTGTGACTGTTACAAAATCCCCCACTAGACCCTGTGATCAGCAGCCATGCTATAAGATTTGTTACCAAGGGAACCACATGCCATGGAGTTTGGGATACACAATGAAGTGTGTTATGCTTGTGTTACATGGGAATAAAGTTAGTGTTGTTTTGTGATAGTGAGGATCCTAGGGGTGCCAATCTGTTGATTACTTGAATTTTAACTTCAGGACACAAAAGGAGGCTTCTTTGTATTCCTGCATCCCATATTGTTGGCAAAAAATCGTCTGTTTCCTTTGCCTTTACTTTTGACCCCTGGTTGTCAGTAGCTAATTCCCAACTCAGTTTGTGCTGTCTTCTGTGCTCTGTAAGGGTCCAAATCAACAAATAGTCATTAAGTATCTGCTCTGTATGATATACTATGCCTTTGCTGGAAATACAGAGTCAGTAGGTCAATTATCTATTATTAAGTGACTAAACCACCATCCTTCTACCTTAGTCTAACAATCAGCAAATATTTCTTAAGTACCTACAAAATGTCAGACATTTATTAAGTACCTAAAATGTTAGACAACTATTAAATACCCTCAGAATGTTGTGCATTTGAAAAAAAGAGGCAGGGCAAAAGCAGGGTCCTTGCCCTCAAAGAACTCATAAAAGATAGATACAGGATAAATGAGAGATAGTGCCATAGAGAAGGCACTATGGGGTGGGGGCAGGGAGGAATTAGAAAGGTGTTAACAGAAAGTTGGAATTTGAATTGACTTTCTTTTTTTAAACCCTTAGAATTCTGTCTTAGAATTCATACAAGTATTGGTTCCAATGCAGAAGGACAGTAAGGGCTAGGCATTTGAGGTTAAGTAACTTGCTAGGAAGGGTCTGAAGTCATATTTGAACCCAGTACCTCCCATCTCCAGGTCTGGCACTCTCTCCGCTAAGCCACCTAGCTGCAACTTGAATTGACTCTTGAAGGAAGCCAGGAGGTAGAGAGAAGGAGGGAGTATAGTATACTCTCAGAAAGCTTACACTTTATTTGGTGGAGGCAATATGTGCTTATATAAATATGTACAGAATAAAATACTCAGGGAAGAGTATTCTTTACCTCTCCCAGGGCTCTATCCAGCCACTCATTTCTGTATGACGTTGATCTCCACATCTGTTAAAACTCATTCCATGTAAGGTGTTGGTAAAAGTCTAAGGTGTTCCCCCTCCTAGGCAGTATTTTTCTGTTTTTATGGAGACTACAAGAGTCATAGGACTAACCATCTAACAGCAGATTTAAGAGGTGATGGGGAGATTTGGGTGTGGAGAGGGCTTTCTGGCATCCTTGGATCAACTTTCCTTCCACCTCCCAGTCTCTGGGTACTGCTGCCGCTCTGGCATGGCATTTTAGCCCTCCAGCTTGGTTCAGAATGAACTGTAGGCTTCTTTCTGTCTCTGCGGTGAGAGTAGTGCCAAACCGTTTAGGCTCCACCTCTCATAGACCTCCATCTGCCCTGCTGCATGTTAGAACCATGTTGCCTTTCAAATAAAACTGCTGTGAACTTGTGCTGCCAACATTTAGTCTTGTTAAGTTTAAGCAGCTGCTCTTAATCTTGGTAGACTAAATTCTAAGTGTTGTGTGAGAATTGCTATTCTTATTACTCACATGGGATGACGCCAAAGCATACAAGGCTTCTCCATGCTCTTCAAAACTTTTGTTAACATTTTCCCCCCATGCGAGCACAGTCATGGAGCCATAGGATTAGAATGGATTTTACCAGAGGTCAGAGGGAGGTGGGCTGTACAACCTACAACCTTGGCAAACCTTCTTCTCTTCTGACTTCAGTTTCCCTATCTGAAAAATTAGGGGAATGGATTAGAATTAGAATCCCTTCTATCTCTAAACAGGATTTATCATCTTCCCTATCAGAATCTATCCATTTTCTGTTCTGGAGCTTCAGAGCCCTGCTGAGTTACTCATTTGACAAACTAATGAGGATTCAATGCTATAACACCATTTTCCTTTACCTGGAATGGAAAAAAAAGTTTTTGCATATTATCAAATAGGCAAATATTTTATTTTTGATATCAAATTTGATATTGTTTTCGATTATCAAATATCTTCTCTGTCTTAATCCCATCAAGGTAGTTAGAGTGGAATTTCAGGATTTATAGCAGGAAGAAGAAGAAGATACTTATGTGTTTAAGGTTCCTGGGAAACATTTTAAGTTCTAATTCTTATATGAAGTCTTCCTGATGCCCCCCCAAATACTAATGACTTCCTTCCCCATCTACTTTCTATTTTACTATTTTGTGTAAAAATATATTTCATATGTGTATTCATTAACTTTATGTTTATTCTGTCCATATTTTCATGCTTTTTATTGGCTTCTCAGTAGAATGAAAGTTATTTTGAGAAGAGATTGTTCTACTCTTTGTTCTTGTAGCCCCATCATAGGGCCTGGCCTAATGAAGGCAGTTCATAAATACTTGTTTATTATTTATTGATTGATTTTTTTTGAATGCTTATTTAGCCTAAAGGGCTGATCTAGCTTCTGATGAATGAAAAATATGTTGTGACAAATAGCACTGGGGTTCCATGCTTTTCTTCTATTTGGTATTTGAATATTGAACAGAATTGAATTGAATATAGAATAGACTAGAATATTCTAATTGGTATTTCCTGTGTGAACTAAATATCTAGGGGACCACCAGATCTGAAAGTCTCACCTAATAGGGGTCAACCTTGGCCAGGGATGCTGAGTTAGATAGGTTGAAAACCTTATTTCTCTCTTCCTTTCTCTTTACTAATAAATGCTTATAAATTTAGTATAAAGTCTCCAGGATTAATTTTTATTTAAAACATTCCTAAAGCAGAAAGCAAATGTTGAACAGAGTAATGTGCTACTTTTAGGCTAGTGAGTTCCTCCTAGTACCAGTATTATAGAATATTCCTTAACTTCTTAGGGCTTCAGCCTTAATTCCTTCATAAGTAAATTATAGCCCTGGAGCTAGAGGCAGGAAGACCTGAGCTGTGTGACCCTGGGCAAGTAATAATTTTGCCTCAATTTCTTGATCCATAAAATGGACAGAATAATAAAACCTACCTTAGCCAGAGTTGCTATGATAATCAAGTGAGATAATATTTATAAAGCACTTTGTAAATCTTAAAGTATTATAAATATTAGCTATTATTATCATTATTATTTTTCTGATATTGGTGTGGTGGTGGTATTAGATTGGTTAGGGCAGGTCCTATCTATTATTGTCGTACTATGATCTGACTGCCCTATCTCCTCTTCTCTTTCCAGAGTTTTGGAGGAATATGGATCTATCCTTGCATCTAATTGGAATTTTCTTTTTGTCCTATTTGTATAATAATAATTAATATTCTATATGATAATTATGTATAATATGTATATAATAATAACAATATTTATAAAGTGCCTACTGTGTGCTTATCACTGTGCTAAGCTTTATAAATATTATCTTATTTGATCTCATGACAATTCTGAGTGATGAGTGCTATAATTATCCCTTTTTTATAGTTATTGAAACTGAGGTAAATAAAGTCATACTGCTAGTAAGTGTTTAAGACCAGATTTTAATTCTGGTCTTCCTGACTATAGGCCCAGGACTTTATCTAGTATACTATTTAGTTGCCTAATGGGCATGATCAGGGAACTTCTCCCACCCATATTATCTGTGGAAAGTGTACATGGGTCACGCATGAAACTAGGTGCCTTAAAGTGACACATTTGCTTGGTAGACCCTTTAATCAAAGATAAGCACACTTATTCCATTTATGACTGAATTGTCTTTTTTTCCCTTTTTTATTCCCCCCTTTCCCCTCACCCCTGATCTATATCAGAAAGAACTGGTCATTGAGTTGACCAGAATGACTCATGACATACCTTAAAAGAAATGATTCTGCCCTCTAGCACTGTCTCTTCCATTCTCCTGAAACTGTAACTTGGAAATCCTTCTTTGAGACTTCTGTGATGATTAAGGCAAGGATAACAGATATGGGGTGTCTAGAGAGGATTAGTACCTTTGGTATGAGGACTTGGCAAGCCTTTTTCAGGGTTACTCATTCACCTTTGGTGTCTACCTTTCACTAAGCTCTCACTTGTGGCTCCAAGAAACTATAGAATTGGTATCAATCATTCCCTGGTAAAACTGGCAGACAAGCTGAGCCAGCTTAAAGGTTACTTACAGGCTTCTGACCTGTTGGTGAGGTAGGGGGATATCTCCCTAAGCAGGTGAAGACTTCCCCCAATGGAATAGGCAAATTAGAGCAGTTTGTTCCAATGGCCATGAAGATGGCTATAGCAGGCGCTGTGGAGCATTTAAAGCTTAGTCAGACTAAGAAGATGCCAAGGACATTCACTGCATCCTGGACCATCATCACTTATCTTGACTTTTGTCTTGCCACTAGACTTCTGGAAGAGAGAATGATGTTAATGACTTTGTGTAACTCTACCTAACTTAAACTCAATTCTTGTGCAAGTCAAGATAACTTTGTCAATTATACAAGAATCTGATCCATTCACCAACAGATAAATAGTTAAAAGATATGATGAACAGATGACTTTTGGGTGAAGAAAACAAAGCTATTTATAACTATATGGAAAAAGCTATGGATCATTATTGATTAGAGAAGTGCAAATAAAAAATTCTGAAATATTATCTCATACTTATCAGATTGACAAAAATGATAAAAGGGCAAGAGACTTCCAGGTATACATGGCTGCCTTTTAGACACAGAAATCTACCTCTCCTCATTGCCTACCAATATAGACTACCTCAAAATGCCAAAAAATAAAAATAAAAACAAAAACAAATTCATATGAACAAAGGGACTCCACAGTATGACACAGCATTAAAGGTACACGGGATTTGGACATTTCCACACTATAAGGGAGTGAAATAGCTTCTACCAAAATTTGACCTGATCTACCCTCCCCCATCACGCCTATGGAGCCAGTGCACTAGAGCCGTTATGCACTAGAATTAGTGAGCAAGTGAGGGGCACCTCTAGGTCCTTGGCAGCTGACTAAGACCACCAAAGACCTACCCCTGAGAGCAGCTAGATTTGAGACCCCAACAGGCAGAAGAGCACAGAACTTGGGCATGGGGATAGCATAGAGAATGGCTACAAATAATAGAAGCTGCAGAGACTTGAGATGTGGCCTCAGTCAAAAACCTCACTTCTTAGCTCCATACACAGAAAGCCTGCCCTTCTCACTCAGACTCCTGACTGGAAAGGGAAGGAAAAACCAAATTATGATGGCAAACAATGCCCAGAAAATACAACTCCCAACCACCAAGAAGATCAAGAAGAAGGCTTTGACCTTGAATAAATTTTATGGAGAAAAAAGTCAGGCTACAGAGGAAACAGGAGAGGACAACAAACAATTAAATGCAATCCAAACCTTCCAAAAAAAAAAGGAAATTGGCCACAAACTCTTGAAGAATTTAAATTTGAGATTTTGAGAAAAATAGAGGAGTTTTGACAAGAAAAGTTGGAAATAGTTCAAAAAGAAAATAATAGTCTAAAAGATACAAACTCCCAATTGGAGAAAGAAGCCCAGAAATCAAATGAAATGATATATAAATTGGAAAACACAATTAAACAGCTGGAAGCTATGAAAAGCAGGATAGTCCAATCTGAAAAGGAAAATCAAAAGATTATAGGGTAAAATGATAAAAGGGCAAATGTTGCAAGGGATGTGAAAAAAATGAGAATACCAATATATTGTTGGTGAAACTGCAAACTGATCCAATCACTTTGGAATGAAAACTGGAATTATCGTCAAGGAGTTATAAAACTGTGTATACCATTTGACCTTGAAATAATACTATTAGGTTTATTCCCTAAAGTGATCAGAGAAAAAGGAAAAAGTGCCTATATACAGTCATCCCTCACTATATCACAGTTCATTTATCACAGCTTCACTGTATTGTGGGTTAAAAAAATTAATTCTGTATCACAGAATTTTTGATATATTGCAGGATTTTTTAGATGACTACCATACTGTACACAGCACAAAGACAAACAATCACAGCGTTGTGTTCTGTATCTTGGGTGTTGATTAGCACAATGACTGTAGCATCTGTTTGTTTGCAATTCTGCTACTTCCCAGATTTTCATGGATCATGGTTGTCTCTCGAAAGTAACTCCTGTGAAAGGTGAGGGATCACTGTTTTCTAAAATATTTGTAGCAGCCCTCTTGGTGGTGGAAAAGAACTGGAAATTGAAGGGATGCCCATCAATTGGGGAATGGCAAACAAGTTGTGGCATATGCTTGTGCTGGAATACTCCTGCTCTATAAGAAATGACAAAGTGCTTAAAAAACCTGGAAACATCTACATAAAATGATGAAAAGTAAAATGAGCATAACCAAGAATACATTATGTAAAGCAATAGAAATAGTATTTGAAAGATGACTTCTGTTTTATCTACCTCCAGGAAAGAATTGATAAATACAAATAAGTAAGATTTAATTTTATATCTACATACATTTCTTTGTTTTGACAAATGATGCCTTCTCTACTGGGGAAGGAGAAGGAAGGTGGTAGTTAACTGGGCTTTTTAATGTAACAAGCACGTAAATTTTTAAAAAGATACTACTCTTGTGGCATCATTGGTCCTCTTTAAAAACAAGGATGACCGACTTCTGGTCAAGATGGCAGCTTAGAGAAGCTAAAGTTCAGAGCTCCAGAAACCCTTCCTTTCCGATCTCAAACCTAATGCTGCTAGGATACCGAAATTCAAAACAAAAAACAGAATAGACCCCAGGAACACTCCTCCTGGACCTGGATCAATAGGTACGGCCCCCCAAAAGTCAGAACCCGAGATCACTTGGATCTAAGGGGTAGGCAAAGGGAAGGTCCCAGGACCCATCCCCCCCAACTCAGAGTGCTGAATCCGAGGCAGCAGCAGGAACCTCAGGGCAGGCAAAAGGGCCTCGGCTATTCTGAAGGCCACATCCTGAAAACAACCTGACCCAGTCGAGGGGGCACCCAGACAACAGGGAAACAGAGAGAGAAGGGGGAACCTGTAGCCCCCTGACCAGATCCTTCCATCTTAGTCTCACCGAAGGTCCCTCCCTCGGGGCATACTCAGTCTGAAGTTAATCCTATCACCAGCCCTTGGAGCTCCGGGAAGCCACGGCTCCTCCCCCTCAGAGTGAAGGTTCCTCTGGCCAGCAAAGGCATTGAGATACATCTGAGAGTGTCAAGCCAGGCTCAGAGCATAGAAGTAAGGCAACAGAGAAGCATCGGGAGGGAACTGAGGAGGGTAGTAACACCGAAACACCAAAACACCAGCAATTCCGGGCTTCCTGGGGAAGACAGACAATTTGCCTGGGGCTAAAGCCACTGAACACCAGACAGATAACAGAAGAGCCAGCCCCCCTCACTCAGATGGAGATGGCAAACAGCACAGAAGCAAAAAAGCCTCAAAACAACAGGAAAAACAAGAAGGGGGCAACTTTGGACACATTTTATGGAACAAAAATACAAAATACAGAGATAGAAAAGGAAACACAAGCAAATGCTCCAAAACCTTCCAAAGGAAATGGAAACTCTCCACACACTTTTGAAGAATTTGAATCGAAAATAATCCAAAAGATGGAAGCCTTCTGGCAGGAAAAGTGGGAATTAATGCAAAAGAATTTCACGCAACTACAAAACCGGTTTGACCAAACTGAAAAGGAAAACCAGGCTTTAAAGGTCAGAATTAGGCAACTGGAAGACAACAAGCAGGTAAAAGAGCAAGAATCAATAAAGCAAAACCAAAAAATCAAGAAATTAGAAGAGAACATAAAATATATCACTGACAAGGTGACAGACTTGGAAAAATAGAGGAAGAAGAGATAATTTAAGAATAATTGGACTACCAGAAAATCCAGAAATAAACAGCAAACTCGACATTGTAATACAAGATATAATCAAAGACAATTGCCCAGAGATTCTAGAACAAGGGGGCAATACAGCCACTGAAAGAGCTCACAGAACACCTTCTACACTAAATTCCCAAAAGACAACTCCCAGGAATATAATTGCCAAATTCCAAAGCTTTCAAGCAAAAGAAAAAATCCTACAAGAAGCCAGAAAAAGACAATTTAGATATAAAGAAATGCCAATCAGGGTCCATTCAAGGTCCACAAGACCTTGCAAGTTCCATTCTGAATGATCGTAAGGCATGGAACATGATTTTCAGAAAGGCAAGAGAGCTGGGTCTTCAACCAAGAATCAGCTATCCAGCAAAACTGACTATATACTTCCAAGGGAAAGTATGGGCATTCAACAAAATAGATTTCCAACTTTTTGCAAAGAAAAGACCAGAGCTCTGTGGAAAGTTCGATATTGAAAAACAAAGAGCATGGAATACCTGAAAAGGTAAATATGATGGAAAGGGAAAAGGAGAAAATTGTTATCTTTTCATTTATTCAAACTCTCTTCTATAAGGACTACATTTTTATCAATCTATATATATTAATATATGGAAAATGTAATGTGTAAATAGGGGGAAAAGAAAAATCAAATAGAATAATCTTTCTCACACAAAGATTTACATGGGAAGGGGAGGGGAAGAAAACTCCTATAAGAAGGAGAGGAAGAGGGGGGGGGGCTTTTTACTTAAACCTCACTCTCAGGGAAATCAACTCTGAGAGGGAAAAACATCCAGATCCATTGGGATCTTGAATTCTATCTTACCCAACAAGGGTAGGGAGAAGGGAAAACCAAGGGGGGGGGGGAGGGAAAACAAAAGGGGAGGGAAGGAGAGGGGGAGGGGGAGGGAATAAAAAGGGAGGGGCTAGAAAGGGAAACATATCAAGGGAGGGGACAATGGGGACTGATTTAAAGTAAATCACTGGATTAAAAGGTTAGAGCTAAAGAAGAAAGGTTAGAATTAGGGAAGGATATCAAAATGCCAGAGAATTCACAAGTCACAATCATAACTTTGAATGTGAATGGGATGAACTCACCCATAAAATGTAGACGGATTGCAGAATGGGTTAGAATCCAAAACCCTACCATATGTTGTCTTCAAGAAACACACATGAGGCGGGTTGAGACCCACAAGATCAGAATTAAAGGATGGAGTAAGACCTTCTGGGCCTCAACTGATAGAAAGAAATCAAGAGTTGCAATCATGATATCTGATAAAGCCAAAGCAAAAATAGACCTGATTAAAAGGGATAGGGAAGGTAATTATATTTTGTTAAAAGGGTCTTTAGATAATGAGGAAATATCACTAATCAACATGTATGCACCAAATAATATAGCACCCAAATTTCTAATGGAGAAATTAGGAGAATTGAAGAAAGAAATAGACAGTAAAACAATATTAGTGGGAGATTTGAACCAACCATTATCAAGTTTAGATAAATCAAATAAAAAAATAAATAAGAAAAACAAGGATGACTAACAACAGAGGGGAAGTATTTAGGGACACTTCCCCTTCACCCCCCAATCCTGGCAGAAATGGCAATTGTTCACATGTAGCTGCTAGAACAGGTACTTGTTCAGGTCATCTTGAATCAAGATCTTAAGGCCATAGATGCCTTTTCTGCTTGGTATTTCTTTACCTGAGCTCAAGTGATTCTTAGATATTCAATTCACTTTCAGACTTGGAGGCAACTTTGTGAGTTTAAGAAGTTGGAGTCTACAAGTTCTGTTTGTTAGTACTGGTGGCCCTAGCACTGCCCCCCCACCCCCATTTACTATGATTCCTTGGAAGAGAAGATAACCACTCCTGGAAGGATGAACACAGCCCTAGACCTGGCTCTTGAGAAGACTAACACTTGGAGGGAATTTTAGAACATACTCGCTTAGATAAAGATGAGATGCCTATTCTGTTTTCTCTAAATGCTTTGTGTCTTAGTGCTTTAAGCATCCATCTCCTGGGAGAGTCTACTAGTAAGTTACTGCTTCACTTGTGAGTCTTTTGTGGTTTAAACATTTCTTTTGTGTTGTAGTAGTAGTAGTAGTAGTAGTAGTAGTAGTAGTAGTAGTAGTAGTAGTAGTCTCTTGGGAACCGAGGATGACGATTGTCTTTGTGCGTTTTTGTGCACAAAGACACCTGTGCATGAAGATTTAAGTGGAAAAGTCGATGCACAGAGACAGTCCCACTCTCTCAGCATTGGAAGCCTTGGTGCAGTGGCACGAAAGGTCGTTACACCTGGAGACTTCCTCAGCTGCTTTGGATTGTTGTCTTTTGTGCTCCAACACGCCCTGAGCACTCCACAGTGCTTTGCTGCGTCGCCATCTCAGCCGTTGAACCTTCTTGTTGGTTCCTTCCGCCTGTTCCGCCGAAGCAGTCTTCACATGCTGGGTGAGCAAGGCCTTAGTTCACCAGGGGTCGAAGACCTGATGGCTACCCTCACAAAATTTAGCCGGCCTGCTGAAGCCGTTGCCCGGGGTGTGGCCGCTGCCACATGCTAGCAGCTACTAGGAGCCACAAATGAGAGCTGGGTGTCAGGTGAGGGTCTGAGGCTGGAGAGCTGCCCTAAGAGGGCACGACAAGCCCTCCATACCAAAGATATTACTCCTCCCTGAGCACCCCATACACCACCTTCTTTTGTGTAGAAGAAACAAATTCCTGTCCTATGTCAGGTATATATTCTCCACTGAGTATCTCTCTAATCCCCCTTTCAAGGAAACCTGGGCTCCAGGTGATTCTCCCTGGGGCTCCCACAGGGTCTAAAGCATCAGAGAGAACAAGAAATCGATCTGCTTCCCCTCCCTAGACACCACACTCTCCAGGACTGAGCTTGTTTGTAGATGTGGGCTCAGAGCTAGGGCCCCTGTAGAGGTAAAGGGTGATCAGCCCAACAAACCCTCTGGGCTCAACAGTAGTTCTCTGATATTATACGTACAGAAGCAAGGCACTCATACAAATGTGAGCTGTCAAAGGCCTGCAAATTGATGATGGTCTAAAAGAAATTGTATTGCATTTTAATAAAAACTGGCCATGGCAGTTCTCTAGTATGCCTTTAGGCTGTGAATGCTGCAGACTGTCAGATAGATCATTGCTCCAGGGCAAGTAGGGCAGAGTCAGGGCACCCAGCACAGATCAATGGTATTTGCAAGACCTTATTTTCAGGGCTTGCAGGAGTCTGTATATGGATAATTCGTACAGCACTTGACACACAGATCTCTTAGAGTAAAAGCATTATATAAATATAAAAAACGAATGCCATTAATAAAAAACCTAAGGGCTGCTGCATATGTGCTACTAAATCATTAATTAGAGCCCAGTCCAAGGCTGCCACACCATAGCACACTTGGCCTTTAACAAAAAAAGCTGATCTTCCAGTCCAATACAAAAATAAACAATGGTCTAATGGGTTAAAGGGAGGGAAAACAGAGACCCAGATTTTGATGCCTCATGTTTCTGCACCCTGACATCTGGCTTGGGAGCAGCACACTCAGAGATGGACCAAATTAGACCTATTGGACTCCAATTTAAAGATCATAGAAGGCCCAAGGTAGCAAACCTTTCTAATCTGGGATTTGTCTTTTCTGGTGCAGAATTTCTACAAAGGATTGATAATATGCAAGGTGTGAGACTTAAAACTTATATACAATAACTCCAAATATTATATTTAGTAAGATTTATTAAAATAACTAAAATAAAAGCTAGAGTAAAAGGGTGCTAACTAAGCCGCAGTTGCAAGAGAAGAGAGAGAGAGGGAGGAGTCCCAGAAACCTATAAACAATAATGTAACAACACAAATGTGAGGACACAGGGAAAGGGATGCTGGGAGATACTAAAGGAATTTTGGGGAACATAGTCCTGGGGTTCAAGATTTTCTAATTAATACAAAGGGTAAAAGCACACAGCCTGATCCCTAGTGGTTTTTTTTCCCTCTTTCTCTAGTCCTTAGTTTCCTTTTCTGTAAAATGAAAATAATACTTTTAGTAACTACTTTCAAGTGAGATTATGAGGGCCGGATGAGATACCATGAGGCTCTTTGTAAACTTTCAAGAATGTCATTGTTAAATAACTCACATTTATAGAACAGCTTTAAAACTTCCAAAGTTCTTTCTTCAAAAGAAACTGAAATGGTAGGTTGTGCAAGTATTTATCTACAGAGTGGGATCTCAGAGAGAAGTGATTTTTCCAGGCTTTCTTTGGGAATACATTTTGAAGCCAAGTTACCTTTTACTTATTTATGTATTATTGAAATGATTTTAAAATCAATGTTCTTCCTATTAGAGTACTTAGCTCCCACAAGGGCACTTAAAAATATGATGTAGATAATCAGATGTGTGTGTGTTTCTTTCTTTTTTTTTGCCAACATTGATTGACCACTTATTTTATTCTGCTGGAGAATTCACCAAAATAAGAAAGTATGGATCCTTGTAGTCCAGAAATATCTAACTGGGTAAGAAAATGCATACATATGAAACGGCTTGAGAGCAATTACAAAGCAATATTTCAGCAAGTTCAACATAACAAGCTACAAATTGAAGGCATAAGTGGCGGGGGGGGGGTGCTCAATAAGGGAATGCTTGAAATTTGGTTTACTACAGATGACTTCTTGAAGGTGATGAGTTTTAAGCCTCCAAGGAAGTGATAGAAATACTTCCCAAAGCTAATTATCTGAAACCACAGAGTTTTCTCTTCACAAGATTTACCTCCTGCTTTCTGACAAGCAGATCTCTCTTGAGAAGTGGGACGATGGCTGGCATGTGTTGGTCTTGGCTCCCTATTAAAAGAAAGTGATGTGGAAAACTTCATTGAGTTCATCAACTTGTCTCACTTCCTGATAATTGTCCCGAGCACTTGACCCAAACGTGGACCTCTAGAGTATTTTGACCTTAGCTCCTTGTCTCTCCTTATCTCTGCTATTGACTGTGCATTACACTCTCATGTTCTTGACAGCACTGTTTTGGCTATCTTTCCAACTTCATGTTATTGGTGTGTGTGTGTGTGTGTGTGTGTGTGTGTGTGTGTATGTGTGTGTGTGTGTTTTAGCAATGACCTCTGGTTTTTTCTTCATTATCATGCTTTAGCCTCCATTCTTTTTTCATTCATAGCCTGTCATTCTACCTCTTTCTACTTACTATAAATGTAGAATTTATGCAATGACTATACTAGCCCTCACTGTTTGAGAGTCAGGTACATTGCATTTCACTACATCCTCATCATTCTCTAGTACCCTTAAAGGGGGTTTGGGGTTCTATAGTTTCTACCAATAGTTCAAACCCCCATTGATTGGGCTCCCTTAAGTCCAGGAGTTTCCAGCTCCCTAGTTCCATTTAAGTACTTAATAATCAGATTAGGTTTTAGGAGGAAATGTTTTATAAATATAACATAAACATCCTTCCCATTACTTGGGAGCATAATTCTTTATATGGCCCCTTATTATTTATGGAAGGGGATTAAGTTTATAGTTTAGCTCAGTCTCTATAAAGTATAGTTCCACCAAATTCTATGTCCAAAATCCCTGATGGGTCTCTGACCCAGCTACCAGGCATTTCAGGACTTCCCTGATGGGCTGCCAGTAACATCTTTCCTATAATCTCCATGGCTCTCCAGGACTCCACTACTTGTGTCTGGAACTGGAAAGAATAAATGGAACAGACCAACTCCAGGCTAATTTCTTAAGGCCACAAAAACTAAAGGAAGAGAGGGAAGATAACCTTTCTCTTCCCCTAGCTCTTAATGTGGGGCCTCATATTTGGGGTGAATAGGACCTTTATCTACTAGAAAAGGGGGGTTAGAGAGAGAGAGAGAAAGAAAGAGAGAGAGAGAAAAAGAGAGAGAGAAAGAGAGAGAGACAGAGAAAGACACACACACAGAGAGAGAGAGAGAGAGAGAGAGAGAGAGAGAGAGAGAGAGAGAGAGAGAGAGAGAGAGAGAGAGAGAGAGAGATTTAATGGCATGGCTCATGTCCTTCATGTTCCTGAAGTTAATCCTATACACATGATAAGGGAATGCAAAATGTTTTCTCCCAGAAGCAGACTCTTGGCTTCTCACATGGTACTCCACTTTAAGTGATCTGAGGGTACATAAAGCCTTCTTCCATTTTTAAAGAAAACAGTTTTCAGCATCCTCTTGCTCATAGATCCCATTAATCTTCCCCACTTTTCACCAGATTCCACTCATGATTCTGAGATGCTATATAGTCACCTTGGCAGATAGGTTAAACCATATTGAGGGTAATCAACAGACCCCAGCTCCATTGGTGAGACTGGCTCGATATCCATCACAAGCATGTGAAGATTCCTCCAGGCAGAATAGGCAATTGTGGTCAGTTTGTTCTATTGGCCATGAAGGCAACTGAACCAGGTGCTATGGAATGCTTAGAGCTAGTTTCGATACCAAAAATGCAAAGTTCATTCAAGGCCTCCTGGGCCATCACTGGTCATTGATTTTTTATCTTGCCATTAGACTTTGATGACTCTGGAAGAGACAATGAAGTTTTTTTGTTTTTGTTTTTTTAATGATTGTGCAATTCTGCATCACTTAAATCCAGTTCCTGCATATAGGTCAAGATATCACCTTTGTGATATCACTGATCCTCTTTGAAAATGAAGGATGAACAATAACATAAAATGACCTTAAAAGGACTAATTCAGGCTCCTAGCTCATGTTAGAATTAGAATAAGGTAGCAGGAGGAAGACTGGTCTTATAGTTAAAAGTCCTGAGTTCAAGTTCCAAATCTGTTTTTTGGTATGTCACTTGCTATTACTCTATTTTCTAATTTGTAGAATGGGGATGTTAATACTTGGACCACATATCTCATAAGGTTGTGATGAGTACATTTCATAAATCTGAAAGTGCTATACAAATGTGAATCATTATTAATATTTTACTGCATGGGTCAGTAAAAGTGACAGAAATATGATGATTATCTGTGCTCTTTATCAATTCAAGCTGTCTTGGAAGCAGCTATGGAGTTGGATGGAAATGAAAGAAGCAAAGACTTCCAAGCCTGGGAGCCATCCTGTCTGTTCTTATTCCCTCAATACTTTTCATGAAATTCTTGAACTAATGGGAAATAGAAGAGCTGCATGGAGCTAAATAGAGCAAGTTTGTAATGGTGTTGGCAGCATTTGAGAGCTGCTATCAAGAATGCAGACTACAGTAGTGAATGAAGGACAAATTTCTGGGCTGAAACCTTTTTGAATGGAAAATCTCTTAGTGGAGAAATTCTCCTCCGTCAACATGATCCCTCTTCATATTTAATTGGACTTGTCCACTAATCAGTTGTGTATTTGAATGTGTGCCTGTGTCTGCACAGGAATGTGCAGTCAATTTCAGTCCCTCAGCTAGCTGTCCTCTTCTTTTTCGGGGTCAATAACTTCTGGGCTACAAATTGTATGCTTCTGCCTTTCTTTACGATTACCATTTGTTATATAAAATTTAGCATATTCCTTTTTGCTCTGTGAAACTTTGATAGTTTGGCTGACCTTGTCTTCTGTACCCCAATTAGTAACTTTATTACTGAATTTCACTCCTTCTTCCAGGGCTTTCAGTGTTGGATGCTCAGATATAGATGTTCTTATCAGACATTTGGTAAAATATATATATTTTTAAGGTGAGTCATTGAACAGTGTTTATTGGACTATCTTGAGGACTTAGGAAATCAAAAGACATTGTCAATTAGACTCCATATTCTACTTGCTTTTGAACATACTTTTTTGTTCCTCAACATCTGGAAGAGCTTCCAATATCATACTCATAGGAATTTCTCTATTGTCCAATAAAATCCCTTCAAGTCTCCTTCATCAAAGTAGCCAATTTAGTAAGGTTTCTTTTAAAGAAAAATATTCTTTTGGAGAAGAGAAATTTAATCTTTAATTGCAGATCTCCAACCACATTTTGTGAACAATTCTCTGCCTCTATCTCTTTCTGACTGTCTCTGTCTCCACTTTCTCTCCTCTCTTGTTCTGTCTGCTTTAACATAACCTCTTCATAAATACCTCATGCTTCATAGAATCACAGAGTCTCAGATCTGGAAGAAATAACACTATTATCTGATTTATTCCTCCCTTTCAAGGGCTGTCATTTCTACCAGGAAGCCATCTAACCTTCACTTCCATTTTTTAAATCCAGTGACAGAGTTTATTGCTTTATGATGCAACCTAATACTGCTTTTGATATTAGAAAGTTCTTTTCCGCAATTGAAAATATTGAAATTTCACTCCATCGGTCCCAGCTTTGTCCATTGGGGTGACATAGAACCAGTTTGCTAACACTTCTTTATGTTCACTATTTACATATTAGAAGATAACTTTGGTTTCTCTCCTTAATTTTCTCTTTTCTGGTCAAAATTTCTCAAGTTCCTTTCATTTGTTCTTTTGCTTTATCATATTTCCAGTCATTTTTATCACCCTAATAGACATTCTTCAGGTATGATTTACTCTCTTGTAGTCTTTTCAAAGAAGAATCAACATTTAAAATTACTTGAAGCTATTATTACTTGAAGACAATTGATGCAATGCATTTTTTAAATCCATAAGGCAAAGAAAATGGAGATAGGATTTAACATTTTTTATTTCAAAGTAATTTTTACTTCAAAGTAAAAATATAATAATAACAATTTTGCATTGGTTGGCATGCCTAGTATTTATAGTAGTAAATGTGGTGCCCAGTTTTAAGCATTGTTCATTCAAATGGAGCCTGAACAGCCCAGAGCCCAAGTGCAGGTTTAACTTTTAATAGCATGAAACTTCACAAGATTTTTGGGACACCCCGAATTGTCTTACTACAATCTAAGAGCGCCTTAGCCTTAGCTTTTTTTTTTTTTTTGGTAATCACAATAATGCTGGTTTATGTCAATAAACCTGTGGTCAACTAGCCATCCAATATTTTTTCATAATCAAAGTAAGTCTCCATTGTACAAATATGGAATTGATTTTTATATCTAAATGAAGGATTTTATATTTGTTCCTGTTATTTCTTTTTGCTTCCAATGTAGTATTCCTACCTGACACAACCATTGTCTGAGTCTTGCAAATCACCAATATTCATTATTATCATTATCAAGTTATTTCCTCCCAGCTTTGTTATCTGTAAGCAAAAGCATAACTCCTATGTCTTAATTCAAAGAAGTGATATAAATGTGTATCCTTTGACACTCCGCGGAAAGCTACCACCCAGGTTCATACTATGTCAGTATTCCACAGTCGTTTCACTGAACATTATTATCCAGTCCATATTCTTGATTTGTTTTTAAGGGGAAAACCTTGTAAGAAAAAGACCTTGTTAAATGTATCATTGAAAACCAAACATCATATTCATACTATTCCCCTCATCTAATCTAAGAATTCAGTTAAAAGATGACAGAGGCTCCTTTTCTAAGCAATCACATATTATTTGCATAACATTTTGTTCTAGAATGTTGCTAATTTATATCAAGCTTATCTGTCTATCATTTCTAAGATCTATCTTTTACCCTGATTTGAAAATTGGGAAATTTTTTTCTGATACTTTTCTCTTTGATCTCATCCTTCAAAAGGTCTTAATGTAATTCAAAGGATATGAACAGACATTTCTCCAATGAAGAAATTAAAAGTATCTTCAGTTTTATGAAAAAATGTTCTAAATCACTATTAATTAGAGAAATGCAAATTAAAATAACCCTGAGGTACCACCTCTACATGTAATTAAAGAATATATCTATATCTAGTGTACTTACCTATAAAAAGAAGTGGTTGAAGTGGCTCAGTAGATGCAAAGCCAGGTCTGGGAATAGGATTCCAATCTGGTTTCAGACATCTCCTAGCTGTGTGACCCTGGGGAAGTCACTTAAATCCAATTGCTTAGCCCTTATTACTCTTCTGTCTTGGAATAAATACTTCGTATCAATTCTGAGATAGAAGGTAAGAGTTAAAAAAAGGAAATGCTTAGACTAGATGATCTTTAAGGCTACCTCCAGTCATAAAATCCTGCAATCCAATGGTTCCATCCTCTTGTCATTCTTTTATAACTACTAATATGAGTTCCAAAGTCATATTTGTTGCCTCATTGTCTCCAGCTCAATCCAAGCATCCCATCTTCACACCCGGATTCCTGGACCAAAATATTTGAATTACTTTTAAGTGACCAGACACTATCCTTCTATCTCTTGGACTTCAATTCCATCTTAACTATTTTTTTTCTGCCCTTCCCAGATTACAGACTATGTTGGCTCCTAGAGATGGCAGAAACAAACTAAGAGTTTAATAGTTTTTCCTCCCATACATCTTTTAATATGATACCACTTTCTTCAAACAATGAGTCTAGTTCTTTATCTTTCTTTTTTGTTCCCCAAATAGTTTTTAAAGACTTTTTTGTTATTGTTTTTCTGAGGTTTCATAATCCAACAATCTAATCTAATAAGTATTTATTAAGGTTCTACATAATACAAGTGATTGTTCTAGGTACTATATATATAATAACAAACTAGAAAATAATTCCTGCTCTCAATGTGTTTCAATTTCATTTCTCTTATGCTATGCTCACAGATTGATATCACTCTTTTATTTATGTATTTTCCATTTTAATGTAGGCCTTTTGGGGATGATATCTGTTACCAAATGATCTCTAATTATGGAAATTGGAAATACTATGGGAGACCTATTTGGAGAGCATGTAGGTAGGGGACTTTTCATATCAGAAAACATGTATATTGGCTTAATAAACACTAATTAAATTGAATTTCTATTTTTATAAAAATGGAAATAAGGTGGAGTTTTTTTGTTTGGTTGGTTTTTTTGAGGGCCTCACTTTCCTAATCTATAAAGATAAAGGATTTGGAAGAAAAGAAAAGGACCTAAGAATGTACAGGAACTCTGTTGGGAATGAAAGAAAGGCAATAATGGATCAAAATGTTAGAACAAAAATGGTCAATAGAAACTTATAACCCAAGTAAGAAGATTATAACTTAATATTATATTGCCTCTGTGATTTTGATGCCAGTTATAAATGAGCTATGTCCTAGAGGATGGAAAGAATTGACTGAGTTAAATAATTGTTATTTTAAAGATTGTAAAAAAGATAAAAGAGGAGAGGTACAATAGCACTAGAAATGGGCAAGAATCCAAAGAGAATAGGACTTTCAAGGGATAGGCTAACAAACTTGACTTCACTTCTTGGAAAAATTTGTAAAAATGACATATTGGTCAAGAAATAGTTGGTGAATATTTAGAAAAGTCTTAAAAATATATTGTTATTGATGATAGTATGATTAGGTGAATTTAGAATTAGTTAAGTGACCTAACTCTAAAGAATAGTTATTAATAAGTTGATGTTAGTATAGAAATCAGTCTTTAGGAGAATTACTCAGGGATGTATACTTGACCCTCTGCTTTTCAATATTTTTATCAGAGATTTGAGAAAGGGTACAAATAGCATGCTTATCAAGTGTAAATGGCTCAAAGGTGCAATAAAGTGGTGAAGGATAGAGAACAAACACATTGGATAAAGAGTTAGAATGAAAAAAATGTTTTGTAAAACTAGAACATTGATTCAAATCCAGTTAGAAGAAATTCCATTGAGATAAATATAAAAGTCTTACACTTGGGTTTGTTGCATCTACTCCATAATTATGAAATGGTAGAGCCTCAATAACAGTTCCCATGGAAAAGGTCTGGCATCTTAGTGGATTGCAAATTCAATTTGAGTTGACTGTTTTGGTAGACAAAAAATCTCATACATTTTTCATACATTTTCAGGCTGCTTGAAAATATGTTTGTACTCAAAAGTTCAAATGAATTAGTGAAATTGCTTTGGATATTCCTCTCAGTTATGAGGATTCCAATCCAACCAAACCTGGCCATCCAGTTCAGCTCTTGTCCATGTCCTCCCAGAAGTTCCACATAGGAATCCATGTAGTGAGCCAGAGGCCTTTCTTCCTTTGTCCTCGCATTTCAAGGATACCTCAGTTTATAAGTGAAATTGTTATAGTGCTTTGTGAATATCATCAATGGTTTTCTATTGCTGATATGCTTATTGTTATATTGTTCTATAAAATTACATGGTTTTATTTTAAAATCAATTAATCAATCAGTCACCATTTATTAACTGCTTATTATATGCTGGGAACTGTTCAAAGTCCTGGGAATACAAAGAAAAATCTAAAATAGTCCCTTCTTTCAATAAATTTACCTTCTAATGGAATGGAAATGGTGCCTTGTATATTCTAGTCATGTTCTGGTTAAGTTTGGTCCTGTCTCCCTCAAAAGATTTTAAACTCCTAGATGGGCAGCTACATCTTTATTTCTTCTTATTCCTTTACCATGAGTGTTATTAAATACTTATAATTTAAACAGTGCCTTTTCTTCTTAAGAGTAGTTATACTGATGGTACTGATATGTGTAGGGAGAAATGAAGGCCCCTTTTACAGGAAAACAATAATCTGGGGTTAATTACTTGGCAAATAATTTTTGGCTATTTGTGACTATGGAATCTGTGCCCAAGAGGTAAAAAATAACATTGTAAGAATGTTGAAACAAGAAATTTTGAAGAGTTAGTTGTCATAAAGAATGAAGTTAAAAAAATCACATTGAAAAATCACATTGAAATGTTCAATACTGGTTTTGATAAAATGCAAACTCAGAGTATCATATAAAGAACAAAGCTATTAATATTTAAGTCTAGGTTTTTCTTGTCTGATTGTATTCATGACTCTCCCCTTTGCCAATGTGTAATCACTCATTTTCTTTAATTGACCGAAGCTACAGCAAGCAGTTCCCAGGAGTAACTTCTCATTATGTCTTCCACACTGGCCTATATACATGACATTCTGACATTGGGGATTCATTCCTTTACGTGAATGAGATATGTCTCGTTAAAATAAAAAATACTTATGGGGAAAGTTAGCAGGTTAAGCTGTTCACTAGCACTTCAGCATGAATAAGTTTATCAGGTTCTTTACTAGAAGAGAGTAAGTTGAACACCAAATTACCTTATAGACTTCCCTTTAGGAAATGAGATAATATTTGAAAATGTACTTAGCACAGTGCCTAGCATATTGGAGGAGCTTGTTGTCCTCTTCCTTTCTCCTTTTTTTCTATTAGTAATGTACTAAGAGAATCTCACTATCACACTATTTTTGTTGAGTAGGGTCTGGTTTATGGTGGCCCTCTCTCAGGGTCATTAGAAATATCAGAAGGTGGGATCTCAGTTAAGAAAGCTTTGAGAGAGTCTTTTTGACTTTGGTGTGCTTGTTTCTTTTTCTTTTTTACGGGTTACATGTGATAAATTTCTACAGTTTTCCTAAATTATATGATCAAACTTATCTCCTTCCCTCTCCTTTCCCCTCCAGGTTCTGGGTTATACATGTATTATCATGCAAAACATATTTCCATATTCATTTTTGAAAGTAAATACTCTTATAAAACCAAAATCCCCAAACTTAAAGCAAATAAACAATTGAAAAATCATATGCTTTCATCTGTATTCCTATTGCAACAGTTCTTTCTCTGGAGCTGGATAGTATTCTTTGTCATAAGTCCCTCAGATTTGTCCTGGATCATTGTATTACCAATAATAGCTAAGTCTGTTCCAGTTGGATCATTCCATAATATTGCTGTTTTTGCTGTGCTTTTTAGTCAGTGCTACATCATTGACCCTCTTGGTCTCCTTCTCTTCATCTTTCCCTCTTCACCTCTCTTTCCACATTTACATTTCTCTTTGCTTCTCTCTCTCCCCCTCCATCTCCTCCCTTTCTATATCTGTCTGTCTGTCTGTCTATCTATCTGTCTGTCTATCTATCTATCTATCCATCTATCTATCTATCTATCTATCATCTATCTATCTATCTATCTATCTACCTATCTACCTATACCTACCTACCTACCTATCTATCTATCTGTTTATCTATCTATCTATCTATCTATCTATCTGTCTGTCTGTCTGTCTGTCTATCTATCTATCTATCTATCTATCTAGACTGCAAGCCCCTGGAGGACAGAGACTATCAGATTTGTTTGGTTTTGTATGCCTTGCATCCATCATAATGTCTGGAAACTAATAGGCACTTAATAAATGTTTGCATTCCATTGAATACAGTTGAGACAAAAGTTTATGTAAATAAAAGATAAAGCTAGAAAGGTAGTCTAGGACCAATAATTCAGTAGAGCCTGGGCAGAATCTATATAATTTACTATACTCCTGAGTTTATAGCATTTTCTTAAATGGGAATCTCTTTAGCATTCATTTTAATGATGTAGAACACTGTTGAAACTAGAGGGTTAACAGACTGGACATGTGCACAGATGATGCTGATGAAATACAATTTTCTTTAGCTACCAATCCCATAAACTGTCAAACAATTAACAATGAAAAAGTTTGTTTCAGTAACAAAGCCATCCAAAGAGGGAAAAATTTGGATGACTTTCAACAACATAAATTCTATTCTTCTCAGATGTCATGAAAACTGATGTCATTTCTCATTCCTTAAAAGAAGAAACTTGCTATAGTTTGCAAGACCCCAATAATGCTGGCATTCCTTTTCAAAGCAAGCTAAAAAAAGACATTGTGTACAAACTTATTTTCCCTGCCAAAAATGCATTCCTGGGCATGATGGGAGTCCTTTCTTATTTAATCATTTAGATAATGGTTTCTACATGAACTTTCATAACATTTATTTACTACCATAAATGATTCGACCAACTGCTCTTGGCAGCTGGGATTTCAACTCTTTGACTGTTTGATTTCTTACTACATTATTTAAACTTTATAAAAGCTGCTCTGACTATAGTTTTACCTGACAGCTTTCCAAGGGCAGTGTGAGGTTTCACAGGCTTCTGGGTTCTGGATTCCCACAGTTCTCACTGGAAAAAAAGAATTTGACAGACTCTTCATTTGAGTTGGAATATAGTAAATAGAGCTGGGAGGGCCTTTAAAAATTATTTAGTCCAACCCTTTAAATTACAGATGAGGAAACTGAAGTACTAAGAGTAAAATGACTTGCACTAAGTCACAAAGAAAGAAAATGGCAGGCCTGGCACTTGGAGCACAGGATCATATATTTAGAGTTCAAAAATAGATGAAAAGTCCATCTTAGTTTAATCCCTTCATTTCAGATGTCAGTCAACAAACATTAAGTACTTCCCAAGTTCCAGGCACTGTGGTAACATGAGAAGGGGAGAACAAGGCAAGAACACTGTCCTTGTCCTCAGGGTAAAGGCAGTAAGCCCCAGAGAGTGTGTGTTTTGCTTAAGGTCATAGCAATATGCTGGTGACAGTCAGCATGTGATCCATTCTACCATGCTGCTCCTCAAAATGATGGATTTTAAGAACATAGATTTGGATTTGGAATGGATTTGAATGACCATTTTGTCCATTCCAGAGCTCAGAGAAGATAAATGTTCATGGAGGCAGTTAGTAAATATCAGAGGCCAATTTTGAACTCAGGACCTGTGATGCCAAGTCCAGTCATTTCTAACTTCTGAGCCTGAGTCCTTTCCATTAAACCATGCTGCCTTTTACTAAAACCCATCTTTCTTATGTAATAGCCCCAATTTCTTTCCATCGCTCTCTCTGCCCCCCACCCATCAAATCACATTCTTCAATGGACTGTTCAAACATAAAGACAAGGCAGAAATGGAAGCTAAGTCTATGAAAGAAAGTTTTTTATAAGTTTATTATATCCAAATATAACAATCTCTTCAGGGTCACTTTTCCAATTCCCACATACATATATAGTCCATGTCCACCCAGGGCAGCTAGTACTCATTTCTGCCCGAGCATTCTAATAGTAACCCTAAGCAGTGGGGTTTCTCTAGGACTGCGGTTCCTGAACTTCTACCAGTATATTCATTGTAGATTATCCACTAGATTTAACCAATTTTTAAAAAGGATATTTAATAAGCAGGCACAGAAAATACAATTATTATACAAATTTCCTCTCAAACCATGGTATCCTCTCTCCTTTCATATATAAAATCCTTGGGGAGAGTAAGCTTAAAATTAGAGAGTATTTGTGGGGAAAATGGTAAATTCATAGCTACTGATTACCATTAATCCTTTTCTCCTCTTGAAATTTTTGTGAAGTCTTTATGAAGTTCCACTGAGGTGTAGTTCTTTCTTGGATTCCAAAGGTCAGTGCTCTTATAAAGAGCTGAAGCTGCTTTCCTTTGATGCTTTTTCATTTGTCTAAAGCATATCTCTTACTTCCTACTGCAAAAACTCCCATCATCCACTTTTGCTCTGAGGACACTCAGTGGACACTTTTTCTCCAGTGGATATTTCTCTAAACTGATCTTCATGGTCCATTTGGGAACTCCAGAGCTTCCATTTTAAAAAAAAATTCACAAGATTATATTGAAGGAGAAGGGAACATCTCCCTGTCCCCCTGCCCCCAACAAAGGCAGTTCTTTGTCAGAGTCCTTCACCATATGACTGGACCACAGCTCAACTGATTTGTGGATGGAATGTGCAATTTTGGATTGACTAATTCTTTCAGCCAGTCACAAGTTACTTCCCAAGTGGCATCACCTGCTTTCATCTTTGGTTCCCACTCTACAAAAATCTCTAAGAGTCTTTCAAATGGATTAACATCTATTTATACCTAGTTTACTTTTGATTGATTGAAATATGTCTGGACCTTCCATGATGACCTTAATTGGGGTGGAAGTAAAGGGATAAAAGCATTCAGGCTGGTTAGAGGACAGTATAAACAGATTGGAGGGACTGGCCTCATGTCAGTGGTGATCATTAGAGGAGAGAAGCTCTCTAGCTAATAAGCTTGCTAAGCATCGTCTTGGCCAGATGTAGAGTGAAGGTAATTTTCAGGTTGGCTCTGGTACAGCTTTAATTCAGGGTTTTGCCAATAGCCCTCTGAGGTATCTGAAGTCATCCCACCCCCTCAAGTTCATCTGAATGGATGTCAGTGCCCTCAGGTTGAGCTGGTTAAACTGGCTGCGCCCTGGTCCCCTCGCTCAGGTTCTGGCTGGCCCCTTGCCTGAACACTGCCTCATGTCCTGGAAGGAGGCTCTGGCTAGAGCTCTTCCCGTTTGCCGGCTCCCACGCCATATGCACCCAGTCTCCACAAGGGCAGATGCAAGGCTGACCGCACACAGAACAGCTGGGGCCTGGCTGTGGTCTTCCTCAAGAAACCACATTGTTGGAGTATTCCCATCTGTTTGCTGACATGAGCTGAAGGGCTGGGATTAAACTTCATCAGGCAATTCTCTATCCATGCTTTTCACTAGGCCAAGGAATGAGGACCAGCCACTGATGTAGAAAAGTCTGATGGAAACAAGGTATCAACAGCATATTGACTTTTGAGGTGGGGGGTGGATTGCTTTTGGCTACTAAAATATATATGTGATCTATGATAAAAAATTAGCTTTCTAGTGCAAAAATAAAGGAAAAATCCGAGAAAGATATGAATCTTGTAACATGAGATTTTAGTGTGCACATCATTAGCGTTGCTTTATAATTTCAGAGAAGTCTCTATTATCCATATAAATGGAGGAATTGGTCATGGGGTGGATAATCCCCAAACAATGGAGAGAACCCAACATAATTTCTATTCGCCTTTGGAATGTACTGTCTGACTTCTGTTCTCATTCATTTTTGGCAGCAGATTTACCTTCCTTATTCTACTGTGCTTTGGTTTCTATTAAAATGAATTTATGCTCCCTATGCACACACCAATTCCTATCATGGGGAAGCAGGCTAGAAATGCTCTGGATGAGTAGCAGGAGGGCTCAAGTCTGGGATTAAACATTTTCCAGGGCTATGCCAAACCCTGCATAAGCAAATTAGCAATCATGAATTGATTGTACAGGTGGGACATCATTTAAGTAAACATTATGGAAATCTAGATTAACCAAGCAGATAAATTAGGGAGATATAATTTGCTTTGTGCAAGGAGTCTTTATTTTACCAAAGGATTCCTTTGAAAATGGGATTCAATTTATAAAGTTTCTACTTCTTATGGACTCAACATCATTTCAATAAAATTAGGTACAGCTGTCTTTATTGATCATACATTTACATTAGATTTCATCTTTTCATGATGAGTGCTTGTATAGAGAGCCTTCTGGAAAAATTGCTAAGGAATTTGCATTTAAACATTTAGAAGAATATTCTCCAATTTTTCCTTTCCCATTGTTGAGGCAGGCTGGTTTTCCAACAAGCCCTGATGGTCAATAGATTGAAGGGTTCCTTTGACACTGAACATGCTCAAAGTACCATTTAAAAAGATCTTTCACTCACAATTCCCCTGGAATCTTAGAGATCTTGAATTTGAGACTGAATTGGTTTAGGCTGGTTTAGGAGAAAAGGTGGTATAGGAGAAGATAAAAAATCCACCATTACTCCTACTAAGCAATATATATATATATATATATATATATATATATATATATATATATATATATATATATAGCTCCTTATCAGCAAGCAGTCTAATGTTAAGTATAGTTTTCTTCCCCAGAAGGAAGGAAGAAGACAGGTGATGAGGGGAACTTAGCCTGAGGCCAGCCAATTGCAAATAGTGGGTGCTGGTGTCCCAAACTAAATTTAATCCAGATCTGTTAGAGCCTTGATTGGCTCACTGAGCTTCTTAAGGAGCGATTTATCAGGACAGAGTTTTGTAGTTTTCCTGATATGTATTGCTACTAGAACCTGGTGAAATCTTTCCCCTTTTCACTTCTTCCCTCTCTCTCAGATTCCTGCTAAAATTTTATTGTTCATTTATTTGCCAATGTACTTTTGTGATGGATTTTGCCATTAGATAAAGATTAGACCACTGGAAACCCACGGATGAATATTACACTTAACTAGAAATGATGCTGAAATACTCTTGCTTTCTTGGAAGATAGAGCAGTTTCTTCTGAAGTAAGGATTTTTGGAGGATTTTAATAATGAGTTCATAATAAGGCCTGAGCCTACCTTAATAATAACATAGTACTTTGTGTAGTGAGAGCACATGCTAAGTAAATATTTCTAACATAAGAAATGAACTTCACCTCATAATGCTTGTTTAACATTTGCCCCAAATCCACTCATCTTCCTATTTCCTCAAGAATCAATCTGTATACATAGATTAAAGTTAATGTCTAGTGTGCATTTTGAATTCTGAATGTTTGCAGATATTAGACTTTTTATTGGACTAGAAAATGCTTGAAAATTTGTCTTAAACTTCATCATTGCTTCCAATGATTGGCAATTTTATAAGTCATTATTTGCAAAGAGAAAATCAAGAATTAATTCACTAAGACCTAGTATAAGTGAACACCATCTAAAAACTGATTTTGCCAAGCACACAAAGTAGGGGAGGAAATTATTTTCAATAGCTGATTCATAAACTTTGACTTCAGCTGGCACATCACTGCTAACACACAAGGCAGCAAAGCAGTATATTCTAATTATATACAATATATGTAGAAGGGAAAAAAATGGCCTCTTGAAAGATGAACTTGTGAAAGCTTATAAAACAATAATAATGTCATTATTTCATGCTGTATTCTTGGGCTCTTAGAACTCAAATGTAAAATAATCATGTTAATAAAGATAGCATGAGATACTTCTCTTAATTGTTGCTTTAACACTCTACTCACCAGGTTCTGGGGATGGATCACTGGACATAGTCAGCAACTGTAATGCTTCTGAAGCCCTATCTGCCTTCATTGATCTTCATTTCATAGTTACAGTGGTCCTGACCATTAATTACACATGATGTTTACTTTGTCTTTTCCTATATTATGGGAGAGCAGGAGGGAGGGTCTTGATTGTACACTAGGAAAGAGTAAGGTCATGATGTCTAAAGACATTTTAGGTTGTTACCTCTCATACCAATCTGGTCCCATAGTTTTACTATAAACCATCATCCCAAACACAGCTAGTCTTTTTGTCAATCTTTTCCTTATATTCCTTCCAAGGTAACTCCTCAAAGCATACCTCCTTCAAGAAGTCTTTCCCAAGGAGATCTACCTCCTATTCCACTCACTCATGATTCAATGGAAAGAGTCTCTCTTTGGAATCAGAGACTCTTAGATCAAATCCTCTCTATGCCATTTACTTCCCATGTGACTTGCAAGATGCTACACCTCCATAGGTCTCATATTCCTTGAGGAAGTTGGATTGGATGAGCTCCAAGGTCCTCTGATCATTTAAAAACTTTAGTACTTACGCATATTTCCCCATTAAACTATTACTTATTATTTCTTTTGTTTGTTTGTTTGCTTTATACATCTCTTAACATATGGGCATCTGACCCATTCTCCTTTTTATAGCCTAAGTCCCTCAATTAGAAGGACTGTATCTTCTGTCTCTTAAAATTCTCTATCTCCATTATCAATAAAAATGCCTAGATGGGGGAACAGCTGGGTGGCTCAGTGGATTGAGAGTCAGGCCTAGAGATGGGAGGTCCTGGGTTCAAATTTGACCTCAGACACTTCCAGCTGTGTGACCCTGGGCCAGTCACTTGACCCCCATTGCCTAGCCCTTACCGTTCTTCTGCCTTGGAGCCAATACACAGTATTGATTCCAAGACTGAAGGTAAGGGTTTAAAAAAATGCCTAGTTGGCTTTTAGTTCCATTATACATGTGTGTGCTGGTGATGGCCTTTTAGCCCCTCAATTTTTTGAAAACCAAGATTGTGTCTTCTAGATGTTCTTTGTAACTTAGTAAACTTTTCTTCTTCCTTTTCAATATCATTATCCCCAACCTTGCCTAAATAGTCCAAAGATCGTTTTTTAAAGATCGTTATTCTGAAAAATGAGATTCTACTCAATGACTTTCCTTGGAAAACTAGCAGACAAAAATTGAAAGACTGTAACTTTCTAGTATGGAGAGTAATGTAACATAGTAATGAACTCATTAACTCTAATGAAGGGTGGTGAAAAAAATTAGCACTGTATTTAAAAACTGGTCTTGGAGCAATTCTCTGTTAGAGGGTGTTTCTAGTAATTATTTCAGTACAACTAAGCTATTGTGGTAACCACATCTGGATGATACATACACTATACATCAAGAAAAAAAAAATTGTGTGTAAAAGTGTGTCAAGGAAGGAGTTAAATAGCTTTTTGTTATGAGGGAGAGTCAGGAAAGGGTCCATAATTATGGTACTGTAGAACATGTTAATTAATGGACAGTGTGATCACTACCTTACTTAGAGCTTCCAAATCTTTTGCATTCCATGAAGCTGTAAATTTGAAGAGGAAGCAAAAGAGTCCTCTAGTCCACAGCTACTGACTCCATGACTTCATTTCTGAAATATTCAGTCAGGTATTATGCAGGCTTAAGAGATAATGGCCAGAGAGAAGCAAAGTGGGGAGTAAGGTTCCACTTAAGTGGCGGGTACAAACTATAGCCTTAGATGCAAAGTTTCAGACTAAGAGAATGAACAAGATTCGCCATGATTTTATCACTTTGATTCTGTACACTGGACTAGAGGAGAAGTTTCTCAGGGCAAATGGATGCCTGGTCCACCTGTTCTTCCACCCTATTCTTTCTGGCTCAATTGAGGAGAAAATTGTGGTATATCCACTATGACATCCCTCAGTTATTGTGCATATGTGTATATATATTACTAGGGTATATATAGTGCATATGTACAGTTTCTAGAATCCCTTAGGAAACAGTTCGAGTGGGAATGTGGGAAAGCTGGACATCTAGGATGATGCCCACATGAGATATTCCCATCAACCTTTGCCCTATGCTAAATTGTGAAGAAGGTAGAATTTGTCATCTCTGTCCTCCAGCTCCCCTTCTTGTGACCTTCTTCACTCTCCTAAAGCATTCAGTGCTTCCATGGTGCTCCTGTATCTCAAAAGAAAATGTTCTGGGAAATTCATTCTTTCATTCTGAGGGGCAGTATGAGTGAATTAATGTCCTACTCCTCAAAGGCTTTTGTGTGTGCACACAAAGACATGCCCAATTTAAGTTCCCGAGTTTTGGCTACATTGGAAGAATGTATATGTGTTTGTTCTCTCTCTCCCTCTCCCTCTCCCTCTCCCTCTCCCTCTCCCTCTCCCTCTCCCTCTCCCTCTCCCTCTCCCTCTCCCTCTCTCTCTCTCTCCCTCTCCCTCTCCCTCTCCCTCTCCCTCTCCCTCTCCCTCTCCCTCTCCCTCTCCCTCTCCCTCCCTCTCTCTCTCTCTCTCTCTCTCTCTCTCTCTCTCTCTCTCTCTCTCTCTCTCTCACACACACACACACAAACCCATATATACACATGGCATGTATATGTACATATATATAATATGCATAGAATATGTATACATTTTATGTATGTGTACACACATATATAATACATATACTACAAGTATAGATATTATGCCTTTACATGTTTCATCTCACATGTATTATGTATACACATTAGAAGTATATATCATATATATAATATAAGTATGCATGCATATATATACATGAATATAGTACACATATATACATACATGTGTTATAATATATTTGCATATAAATATATATCTTTTTGTATTTTAAGAGAAGACTTGTGGCAGAGGTTAATGTTTAACCCAAAAGAAAGAACTTCCAATGGTAGAGTTTCACATACAGTGCTAAATAAATGGAATGGATGCTTTGAAGAGGGGGGACCACTCTAATACCTCTCAAATTATATCATAGAGATGACTACCCACTCTGATTAGATTGAAAGTTAGTCCTTTGTATAAGCCTTCATCAGGATACGTTTTTGAGATGTGACTACTTGGGGGAGAGAGGAAAACACTTTCCTTTACTCAAAATGAAAAAAAAAATCACTTGCAAGCTTATTCACTGATGAAAAAAATCAGAACATTGGGATATGTGTGTAATACACTGAGGAAAACATTTTGTGGTGAAATCCCATTTTCCACAAAGCTGCTAAAGTGGTATTTCTACAGCACAGGTCTGACAATGGCACTCACTTTAAGTTCCAAGGGCTCCCTGTTGGCACACACTGTTTTGGTATTTAAAGAGCTTGCCAACTGGATTCAAGCTATAGTTTTATTTTTATAATGCATCACTCCCTTTTATGCATTCTGTAGTCCAGTTCAACTAGCTTGCTTTTCTTCACCACATAATGTTCAGTCTTGTTCCCCTTGTCCAGGCAGAGTATCCCACCTGCTGTATACTCTCCTTATCTCTTTTAGATTTCTTGGCATCCTTTGAAGTTCCACCTCTGTTTTGAATCTCCACACCTATATGTGCCTTCTTCCCAAAGCTGACTTGTATCTGGATGTGTTCTTTTATACATCAATAAACAAACACATTATTCCCCCTGAAGACTTTATTCTTTGAAAGCATATTCTGTTTAGGTTTGCCTTTTTTATCCTCAGGACCTAGCACAGTGCCTGGGACAAAGCCTATTAATTGATTCTGAGCTACTGAGAAATTTTATAAGCTCTAAAAGTCCACAGAAGTGAAGAGGGAAATCAAATACCACTTCTTATATCTGCTGGCTGGTAAAGGATGCTTTATCTAAAACAGTTTTATTGCTTAATTTAAAATATTTATCTCTGGTAAAATGAAAATCTCTATGAAAAAAAAAGACAACTGCGAATGAAGAAAGCAGGAGTTGTGTTTTTTTTTCCACTAAAGAGAAGTTATATAGTAACCACTATACCTCAGAAAGGTCCTTAGCACAGAGTAAATCCATAAATTGCAAGGTAGAAGCAGATGAAAAATATTTGACCAAAGGAAAAGAGAAGGATAAAACTTACAGAAGTCATAAAAATCACCAAATTACTTATTAGGGTCTGCAAAACTATAATGATAATTCTATGTTTGTGCAAGTCTTCTTGTTAGGAACTATGATAAAACAAAGAAAAATTATGGCCAGTAGGATGGAGTTGGAAGATGGAATGGGGTGCAGGGGATCCAAGTAGAACAATTTATAATTCCAAGATCCATGTAAATGAGGATAATGATAATAACTAATTTCCAGGATCAATGTAAGAGTCAAATAAGATGATATTTTGTAAATCATTTAGCAAAGGTGTTTAATAAATATTTCCTCCCTTTCCCTGTCCCTTTCCCAGGCCCCACCTTTCTCTCTTCCCCCCTCTCCCTCTGTCTCTATTTCTCTGCCTATCTCCTTCTCTTCCTGTCTCTATCTCTCTGCCTGTTTCCCTCCCTCCTTTCTTTGTTTCTTTCCTCCCTCCCTCCCTCCCTTCCTTTCTTCCTTCCTTCCTTTTTTTCTTTCTTTCTTTTTTCTTTCCTGAATTTCTTTATTAATAACTTTTGCAAACTGTAAATATTTAGTCTTTTCATTCCTTACCTTACTATTATATATTGACCTCTTCTCTCGCTTCACTCCCTACCTCCCCCCCCTTTTTTTTTCTTCCCTGGATTTCTTTTTTAAGAATTTTTGCAAACTCTTAATGTTTAGTCTTTAAATCCCTTATGGTACTTACCCAAAAGACTTAAATACTTTGTGAGGGTAGTGGTTCTTTTGGGGTTTGTCTTTGTATCCCTAAGGCTTGACATAGTGCCATAGCGCCATTCCTTTACTGTCAGGTCAGTCTGATAGGCATGAGTTGATACATGAGATGTTTTTATTTGCATTTTTCTAATTGAGAGGTTCAGAACATTTTTTCATATGATTATTGATGACTGATTTATTTATCTGAAGATTGCTTATTTATATTCCTTGACCATTTTGTCAATTGCTACTCTTATGAATTTGATTTAGTTCTTTATATATTTGAGAAATGAGACCTTTATTAGAGAAATTTGTTATAAAAAAATTCCCCAGTGTGTTCTTTTCCTCCTAATCTTGGTTACAGTGATTTTTTTAGTAAGAAATCTTTTTAATATAATTAAAATTATTCATTTTACATCTTCTAATATTCTCTATCTCTCATTTGGTCATAAAATTTCCCCTTCTCCATTGATCTGGCAAGTAAATTATTTTATGTTCCCCTAACTTACTTATAATATCATCCTTTATGTGTAAATCATATACCCAATTTGACCTTATCTGGGTATAGCATGTAGGATATTATTTAATATCCAATTTCCCAAGCAGTTTTTGTGAAATAGTGAGTTCTTATCCCCAAAGCTGGAATCTTTGGGTTTATCAAGCACTAGGTTGCTGAGGTTTTTTGACCCTAATCTATTCCATTGATCTATTCTTCTGTTTCTTAGCTGGCACCGGATTGTTTTGTGATTAATGCTTTATAGTGTAGTTTGATTTGTTACTATTAGGCCACCATCCACATTTTTTTTTCATTAGTTCCCTTGATGCTCTTGATCTTTTGTCCTCCCAGATGAATTTTGTTGCTATTTTTTGTAGTTCTATAAAATAATTCTTTTGGCACTGAATAAGTAAACTAATTTAGCTAGGATTGTCATTTTTATTATATTAGCTCGGCCTAGCCATGAGCAATTAACATTTTCCCAATTGTTTAGATCTAACTTTATTTGTATGAAAAGTGTTTTGTAGTTGTGTTCATATAATTCCTGTGTTTGTCTTGCCAATAGATTCCCAAGTATTTTATATTGTCTAGTGTCAGTTGGAGTAACCGTGGCATGGATGTCAGGGCGGCACAGAGAGCTGCTCCATTCCCCCTTGCCACAGTGCCTGATGACATTTTTTGCATGCCATGACCCTCTGTCAAGCAGCTCAATGTAAACACTTCCTCCCTCCACAGTCTGGGGAAATTTTAGGTCTTATAAACAGCTTGAAGTTGCAGTTTGGGCAAGCAATCCCAAAAATGTTTGCCTATGCAGGTCATAAAAAGAATTTGGTAGGACTCCTTCTTTGCTTATTTTGCCAAATAGTTTATATAGTATTGGGATTAATTGTTCTTTAAACATTTGATAGAATTCCCTTGTGAATTTATCTGGCCCTGGGAATCTTTTTTCTGAGATGGGATTATTTAAGTATTCTATTTCCTATATTGTTAATTTGGTGAACTTATATTTTTATAGATATTCATCCATTTCACCTGCATTGCCAAATTTGTCATATAATTGGGCAAAATAGCTCCTAGTGATTACTCTAGTCTCCCCAGCATTGGAGGTGAAGTCACCATTTTCATTTTTGATACAGTTAATTTGATTCTCTTCTTTCAGTAACATCATTTTAAAGAGATGAGGGATATCAGATGCCATGACACTAGCATAAAATTTTAGCATCAGAGGAAGGAAATAATGGCTGAATTCAAATATTTCTGGGCTGACTATGTGGGAAAGTGATTACTGGGGCAGTTTACAGTGGATGGAGCACAGTGCCTGGAATCAGGAGAGCCTAGGTTCAAATCTAGCCTCGGATACTTCCTTGCTGGTTGTCTCTGGGCAAATTACTTAACCCCATTTGCCTAACCATTAGGCTTCTGATCTTCTGCCTTATAATTCATATTTAGTATTGGGTTTAAAAAGAGTTTTTGAAAAAAAGAGGAAGAAATGATTTCTTAGACTTATTCTATTTCACATTGGAGAATGATGGAACAGAATTAGGAATCAGGGATGGAGGCAGCAGAAAGGAAATTTTAGCTGAATAGAAAGGAAAACTTAAGTATTAGAAGACAATTAAAAAGGATTCCTTATAAAAAATGATATCTACCATTGAAGAGAGTACTGATGAAGTCTGAATGCATATTGAAGAATGTTTGGGGCATTTTTCTTTATTGTTCTTGCCTTTCTGCAACATAGCTGATATTGAAATATGTTTGGCATGATTTCACATTTATAATTACTATCAGGTTGCTTATATTATTAATGAGTGGGGAGAGGATAGAGAAAATTCTAAACTCAAACTTTTTAAAAAGAATGTTAGAAAAAAAAAAGAATGTTAGAAATAAATGACATAAATTGTTTGCACATCAGGATACTGAGGACTGGATATGTAAAATAATTAAAAAATTCTCAAGATTATATATTTTTAAGCATAAAATCCAGGATCTGAATGTGAGTCTTTGACTCCAAATTTATTATTTTAATTTAATATATTGTTTAATACAGAGTTATATGCCTTCATAACTGCCATATAAATTAATGGAAGATAATAAGTGTAAGTGGGCAGCAAGATGGCACAGTGGAAAGAGCACTGGAC
Organism: Monodelphis domestica; assembly: GCF_027887165.1. Classification (NCBI taxonomy): domain Eukaryota; kingdom Metazoa; phylum Chordata; class Mammalia; order Didelphimorphia; family Didelphidae; genus Monodelphis; species Monodelphis domestica. The sequence continues at coordinate 130,844,922 of NC_077230.1, read as the reverse complement.
TTGGAATCAGGGAAACTTATTTAAGAGCTCAAATCAGGCTTACTACCCTTACCTAGTTGTGTGACCCTGAACAAGTCCCTCAACCCTGTTTGCATCAGTTCTTCATCTGTAAAATGAGCTAGAGAAGGAAACAACAAACCACCCCAGTATCTTTGCTAATAGCTAAAAATGGAGTCATAAAGAGTTGAATATGAATGATTCAAAACAAAAAAATCAGTGAGAATGAAGTTTTAAATAAATTAATACATAATAATAATAATTTAGAATGTACTACTTTAGTGGACACCAGTTTCTGCATCCACAGATGTTTCAAAGGGGAGGATAGATGGGATAAATAGGCAGCCCAGTAGATGAAGTGCCAGACCTAGAGTCAGGAGAACCTGGCTTCAAATCTGGCCTCAGATACTTCCTAGCTGTGTGACCCTGGGCAAGTCACTTAACCTCATTTGCCTAGCCCTTGCTTTTCTGTCTTAGAGTTGAAACTAGACAGAAAGTAATTTTTTAAAGAAAGTCTAGATGAGTTCTTGTTGAATAGGGGATTCCTTTTTAAGGTATGTCTAGGGGTAGTAACCCCTGAGGTGGTTCCCAATTCTTTGAATCTTTGATTCTGAGAAAGATTGCAGTTGGTTCTATGTTAGACTAAGTGAGGAAAAATACTGCTAGCCAAAGCTCTAAGTAGTAGCAATGGAAAGACAAGTGAGACAATAAATCCTCAGAGTCATGGGAAGAAAAGCAAAAGACCATCTGGAATTAACTGAGCTACAAGCTATTTTTTCTGGGTGCTCACCAAAATCCCTCATTATTCCCCAACCCAAGTTCTTGGCTTATTAGAGCCTCATACCTAACTTGTAGAATTCCCTGAAAGTAGGCCTTCTGTGGATGGTTGATTTGGGACTTTAGACTTATCACTGACGCTCTTGGATTTCTAGAAAAGAATACAATACTTGGATCATACTGCACCCTCCCTACCTCCCCCCCCCCCCATTTACTGACTTCTTCCCTTTTGTTAATGATGAAATAATCCCTGGCATATATTCTTCCCTTCCTCCTCCATTTACTCTCCCCCATTCCATTCCTACCCTCCCACTACCACCCAGGGTTACAGATAAAACAGTCTATCATCACTGTCTAGTTACCTCAATCATATTTCTGTCTATTTTAATATTTCTATTTTTTTAAACCCATACCACCTGTCTTAGAATCAGTACTGTGTATTGGTTCCAAGGCAGAAGAGTGGTAAGGACTAGGCAATGGGGGGTAAGTGACTTGCCCAGGGTCACCCAGCTGGGAAGTGTCTGAGGCCATATTTGAACCTAGGACCTCTGGCTCTCAATCCACTGAGCCACCCAGCTGACCCCATTTTTTTCCATTTTCCATAACAGTTTTGGAACATCAAAATTTAAAAAGGTATTTATTAAATGCCCATTATGTTCTAGATTACTTGCTGGGTGCTAGCAATATAGTAAAAATAAAGAGTCCTTGAAAACCTCCATGCAACTGATAATCTGGGTTAGTTAGGGATTTAGAAGAATTGACATTCTTACCAGAATCACATAATACAAGAAATGGAAGGAATTTAATTTAACTCCAATCAACCAAGTCTCCTCTCTAATGAGATCATCTAGCCTATGCTTGAAAATTACCAGGGACAAGGGACCCCTTAACTCCCAGGGTGATCCATTCCCTGTGTTGGATAGTTCTAATTGTTAGGAAGCTTTCCTTTATAACAAACCTAAGTCTACCTTTCCTTAACTTCTGTCCAAACCCGACAATTCTTCCCTCTGGGTCCAAGCAGAGTAATTCTAATCCAACTTTTATTTGAAAGTCCTTCAAACTGTTTCCATATCCTCTCCATTCTCTCTTCCCCAGGTTAAAGATCTTCAAGTGATCCCCATGTCATCTCTCCAATTCTCTCACCATCTGGATCACACTCTTATTAAAGGTTTCCAGTTTCTCTATATCATTCCAAAAATGGCAATCAGAAGTGAACACAGCACTCCAGAGGTGATCTGATCACGACAGAAGAAAGTGGGATTGTCACCTACCTCTTTTGTATTCCCTACCCAGGGATGTGCTGGCAAATTTTTAACAACTAGCTCTCCAAACAAAGACATATACCCGGCACAGTTTAAAGTTTAACTTATATTTTTAAACATTTTCCATTGCTTGATTCTAGACAATTAGCAGAACAATAAATCAAGCCCTTATTTATATCTTTTCTCAATTTCCAATGTGTAATTTCTCACATTAAAAATTTAACAATTGGCTCTCTTCCTGAGCCAATTCTTCTTTAGCATGACCCTATGAATGTATCTCTCAGTGCTGATTGTGTGAATGAGCTTTTTAGGTTAGCATGTCACTCTGTTCATAGGACTATATGAAAGAAAAAGATGGGCAGGAAGTAATATGCAACATGTCAGCCCCCTCCATCAACAAAGGTCATAATCCAACTGTGGTTTAGTAGATAAGTCTAAAGAAGTTGATTGAAGCATGTGGAAGTTAACACAGCCTCAAATAGCCATTAAATGTTGGCAGTAATGTGAAATTAAAAAAAATTAAATTTAAAAATTTATTTTGAATAAAAGAAATCTGTTTTCTTTCCTTCAAACCTCCAACCCCTTTTACAAAGAAGGAAAAATGAAACCCCCATTACAAACATATATAACCAAGCAAAATATATTCTCACATTCACCACATGAAAACAAATATCTCACTGTACACTATCAAGAGGTAAGTAATATGTTTCATCATGAGTCTGAGGTGTTGTGTATTTCATCATTAGTCTACTGGAATTATGGTTGGTCAGAACTTATTGATCAGAGTTTTTAAGTCTTTTAAAGTTGTCTTACAATACTTATGTAATCATATAAATTGTGCTACTAGTTTTATTCATTTCACTCTGATTCAGTTCATATAAGTCTTTTCCAGTTTCTTTGAAACTGTATCTTTTTGTCAGCATGATTATATACTATGACTTGTTCAGATATTCCTCAATTGATGGACATTTCACTAGTTTTCAGTTATTTGACACCATAATAAGAGCTGCAATAAATATTTTTTGGAGTTGGTTTGTTTAGGAATAATCATGCCTTTAATTTTCCTCCTATTTCTCTCCCTCATTCTTTCCCATTTCCTTTCTGATTCCCTTTTGAGTAAATATATATCTATTCCCAATTCTGTTAGTATGTATGGTGTTCTTCCCTCTTTTGATCAATTCACATCAGAGTGAAAGCCATGTTGCCCACTCTCTGTATCCTTCTTCTTTGTTTATACTTCTATTTGCTCATCACATCATCACATAAATGAGATGATTTCCCCATTATTCTTTTACCTTAATGTCACTATCCTAAGCATTCCTCTTTTCTTTCTATTCTAGAATAGAAAGGGGAAAATATAAAAACATTATTCCCAGATCCTCTACCTAATTAGACTCCCTGCACATCTCTTAATGATGCTGGGTTCTCATAGGCATCTTCTATCATATTTGATTGTAAAGAGATTATCCTTGTTTAGTATCTTATGATTGCTTGTTTCTACTCTTTTTTTTTTAGGTTTCTCTTGGCTCCTATGTTTGCATTTCAAAGTTTCTACATGGCACTTGTCTTTTCATCAGCAATTCTTGGTGCAATCCTCTATCCTTTGTGTTGTACAATATCAACTTCAAAGATCCTTTATAGTTGTGGCTGCTAAATTATGTGTAACTGTGATTTTGGCTTCACAGTACTTGAATTATTTCTGGCTTTTTACAGCATTCTTTCTTAGATCTGAAAGTTTTGGATTTTGCCTATAATATTCCTGGGATTTTTTGTTTTGAGATATCTCTCAGGAAGTAACTGAAAGATTCTTTCTCTTTCCGTTTTGCCTTCTTGTTTGAAGAGAGTCAAGATGGGATTTTTATGCTTTCTTGAAATATGATAACTAATTTTTTGTTATGGAATTTGGGTTGTCCAATTATTCCTAAATTCTCTCTCTCCAATTTGTTTTTGAGGTCAGTTGTGAGTTCTCTGAGAAACCTTACATTTTCTTCTATTTTTCATTCTTTCAAGTTTGTTATGATATTTCTTGTTCTCTCATAGAATCATCTCCTATTACAATTTTCAGAGTTTGCTGCTTTGGTATGATTTTGTACCTTTAATGATAAACTATATTATTGTTTTCAGACAGTGTAAGATATAAGAACATAAGTATAAATTGCTCATTGAATAACACTTTCTTCTTTTGATGATTTGACTATGACTATGACTTAAGTCGCACAAAGTTGTCATGCTTTTAATAGGAATTAATATTCAGTAGATCTTAAGTGCCAGTAAGATGACTGGAGAATATGAGAGGTTGTGGAATGATTCTGTCTTGTTGCCTAGCTCTTAGCTGATTTTGATGTTTCTTCAGAGACTTAAACAGTTATACCCTACATTTTAAGACTATATTCAGATATTTCTCTTGTCAATTAACTTTGCTGGATCTTCTGCATATGGTAAAATGAACTCCCTGAATTAAGCTAGAATTGTGTTGGTGAATGGATCTTTGGAACTGCCTGTCTTGAAACTTTTGTCTTTCTACACTCAGAGTCCACAGTCATTGCTGGAATATCAGATATCTCCAGACTATGGAAACTCATTGTATCCTGGTGTTGGCAATAAGGCCAAGAGGTCTGGGGAATTTACCACATAAGATAAGGGAATTAAAATGCTGCAGATAAGGACTGCTATTAGAAATTTCTTCTGAGCAATGCTTTTCCAGCTCAACACTGCCTCTTAAGGAAATAGCAGGGGAAGCCTCAGTTACACACTCCACATCGTCCTCCACTCAAATATTTGGAAAGCCTTGGGCCATCTTTTATCACCGGGTGACTTCTTTGATCTGAGAAGTTTGGGCTACACCCCAACTGGGTCTTATAAAACATAACTAGACAAAACCAAGCATGTTCCAATCTGTCCTTGTTGCATCCCTTCCATTCTCCTACTCTACGCCCTCCCCCAACTTTCTAGGGAGTCTTCCTGAATTTCATTTCAAAATCTACTGGAGGAAACTTTCAGACTTGCAACTGATTGCTCATCCTTAAAAATAGTCATCAGTATAGTAGCTCTCCAGGTCATATGACCCCGTTCCAATATTCTGAGCCAAAAGCCATTAGTTTGGCATGATACTCTCACTCCTGGATCTCAAGAACTAATTAGAGTAGTCCATTGATTACCAGCATCTGGCCTTGGCCAGATATAAAGTCTTCTTTCCAGGGTGTTTTATAGGAAGCTATTTGGTACTATTATCCCCTGGTAGATGTCCAGCTGGAAGACTGGTAACTGTGACTGCACCCAAGGAGGTGCTATAGCCAGCTCTAACTGACTCCCATAGCCATTGAAAGGTTCAATAGAAGCCTTTATACCTCAGAAAATGTCATTTCAAATCAAATTGTTTTATTGATTATCTAGAATCAAGAAAGTTTTAACAATGTAGATTAGACTTTAAATTATATGTGGTGTATTTTTTCCATAGAATCTAGTTGTTAAATATTCACCAGGATGCCTCTGAATGCTATATAAACACTGCTTGAGTTCATCAGAAGCATAGTAGAAGGCTTAGGAATGAAGTCATCACCAATTGAAGACCAGGCTTGGAGGAGGAGGAGGAGGAGAAGGAGGAGGAGGAAGAGGAGGAGGAGTAATAGTAATATAATACTAATAATGTCACTTAGATAATGCTTTAAATTATGCAAAGGATTTTATGTCCATTATCTCATTTGAGCTTCATAACATCGGGGATAGTGGCCTTTTACCTACCTCTCGATGTGTCCTGGGGTAAAGCAGACACAATGTGTGTGTGTGTGTGTGTGTGTGTGTGTGTGTGTGTGTGTCCTTAAGAAGATAAGCAGAGCATCTTTTGTTTATATTCTTGCTTTTGTTTATCTCTGTCATATCTCCTTGCTGCTGCTAAATTCTTACTCTGGTCACTTCTCCTGTACCATGGGGATTAACTCTTCTTTCCCCATGCCCATTGTTCCTACACTTTTCCATCCACTTTCGTAAGCCTGTCCCCTTGCTGTTGGGCCTTAATATTGCTTATTGTCACCTTCTTGGGTCACCAGGGACACAATAAATCATCATCATTCTCCTTATCATCAAAAAGCATCTTTGCAAGAATTATTGCCTCCTTATATCAGCTTCTAATCTCTGACAAACTATACTGAAATCTCATTGCCTGCCCAGTAAAATAAAATCACCAAGTGCAACCCTGGAAAGATCTTGCTGTAGCTCTCTAGGAAAAATAGATACATTCAGGAAGCTCTGCAAACTCTTCAGCCTTTTGTCCTTGTGACCATAAACAGACATTCCTGAGGAAAAACACACAAATAAATGGCTTCTGTATGTGGTCTCTCCTTTAGCCCAGAGCATGGCTAAGGGGCTGCAGAAATGTCTTTTTGCTTAAGTTGGAAACTGTGAGTGGAGATTCGAGGGAAGCTCTTGCCTTTTGCATCCAGTATGGCGCAAAGCCACCTACTGAGGTCACCAAACATAAAGAAAGACATCTTTTCTAGCATTTGTCACAAAATGCCTTGTAAACCATTGGCATCTGTGAGCTATTTGTTGAAATGAATTGAATGTGTAAATTATATTCTACAACAATCAGGAACAGGAGTCATTGTATTAAGCAGTAGTAGAAAGTAGCTTCCTGATGGCTTAGATTATTTAATTTTTGCCTTTGGATCCTTGATCTCTGGTTTTTTGCTTGTGCACAACAGGTACTCTATACATATTAGGTATAATACATTGACCAGGATCTAATATTGATAGATAATCTCATATGGAACTAGATTATCAAGATATTTGAGTATGAAATGTTATTTCAGCAGTGAAGAGATATTGATTTTCTGAGCAAAGAAATAATGTGAAAAAATATATTTTAAGAAGTTTAATCTGGTGGTGATCTTTAAGGTACAATGGAGAGGATAAAATAATGGTTCTTAACCTGTGGTCCAAGAATTCCCAAGGAGTCTGAGCATCAATTTCAGAGGCTATGTGAATTTAGCTGGGGAAAAGCTTGTCTTTATTTTCATGAACTTCTAAATAAAACTTAATATTTTCTTTGATTATTTAAACATACTTTCCTGAGAAGAGGTCCACAGGTTTTGCCATATGACTAAAGGGATTCGTATTATTAAAAATCATTAAGAACCCTTGACACAGATAAGAGGAAGAGTTGGATAATGCCAATGTAGAATGAAGTAATAGAAAAATGACCCAAGTGGAGAGGAAAGAAGAGATTACAGAGCCATTTTGTGGGGAAACAATATGATATGAGGACTGACAGTGCAAGGATGAAGGTAGGTTAAAGAATGAAACATGACATGAATGTTGAAATCTGAGTGACTTAGGAAAATGTTCACATAATTAATAGAAATGAGAACAGAAAGCAAAATGTTAATTAAGAAAACAGTGCATTTGACCTTAGACTTGGTGATTATAAAATAAAGCTAGGGCATTCAAGTAGAAATGATAGTTGTAAATGTAGTGCTAAAACCGAGCAGGGAGAACATTATTTGGGACTTATTCACACAAAGGTGATGTTTGAAGTTATGAAAGTAGATGAGTTCTAGAGAGACTGTGGTGATTGTAGAGAAAAAATATTCAAGACATTAACCTCAGGGATTGCCCAGATTAGGAGATGGAAAAACTTTGGCAGATGGGCTATACCATATTGAGAGTAACAGTCTTCAGACCCATCAGTAAGTCAGGGTGATGCCTGCCATAAATAAGCATGTGAAGACTTTTGCTGGAGGAATGGGCAGATGAGAACAATTTGTTCCAGTGGCCAAGAAGTGCTTAGCTCTTGGTCAGACAGTGAATATGCCAAGGTCATCTGCTGCATCCTGGGCCATTGTCATTCATCCTGACTTTTGCCTTGCCACTGTACTTAGATGACTCTGGAAAAGAGTGAGATTCTATAATTCTGCTTTACGTAAATCCAATTCAAGTGAAGATATTGCCCCATGATGTCATTGGTCCACTCTGAAAATGAAAGACAACAATTTAGGTCTTACAATGCTAAAGGCATTGAACCTTGAGTCTTGAGTGATACAAAGAAATATAACACAGTTTCTGACTATAAGCATCTTTGTACAATATAGTTGAAGAAAGGAACTGAATGCATATAGGCAGCTAGGTGGTACAGTGGAAAGTGCCTGACTTGTAATTGGGAAGTTTTAATTTCAAATTCTGTCTCAGGTACTTATTAGCTGGGCAAATCACTTAAATCTTCCAAAAACCTCAATTGCTTCATTTATTAAATGGGCATAATAATATCTACCACCTAGAATTATTGTAAGAATGAAATATGACTGTTATATATTATAGATGTATACGTATATGTTTCTACAATAAAATGCTTTGATCACTGATATACATGTAAAGATTCCATTCCACCTACAATGGAGAGACAATATATATTACTTTCTGAAAAACGAGATTAGAATTGTGCAACGTCCAGTGATATAGGTATAGCCATGATCATTTCTTCGGTCAGAGTGGCAGTTCTTGAAATAGAAGCAGGTGGAATCTACATCGAAAACAGGACTTCTTAACTTCTGTTGTGTCAGAGATTCCTTTGGAAGGCTTGTGAAGCCTAAGAATCCCTACTCAAACCAATGTTTGACATACATAAAATGCAGTATATATATATATATATATATATATATATATATATATATATACTTTGTGAATAGGAATACAAAGGAAACTCAATTATATTGAAATAAAGATATCATTTTTTTTCCACATTCAATTCACAGATTCCCTTGAAATCTAAACATAGATCCACTGAGAATCTATGGACTCTAGGCTAAGAATCACTGCCCTAAGGTTCACCATTTCTGGGGCAGTTAAATGGCACATTGGATAGAGTGCTGGTCCTGAAGCCAAGATGACCTACATTCAAATCTAGCCTCAGACACATACTACTTGTATGACCTTGGACAAATCACTTAACCTTTGCCATAGCTACCTCATTTGTAAAAATGGAGATAATAATAGCACTTACCTCTCAGGGTTGTTATGAAGATCAAATGAGATTGTGATTGTAAAGCATTTTGCACAGTGCCCAAGATATAGTGAATGTTATATAAAAGCTAATATGAGATGGGCAGGGGATAACTTTTCTTTGTTCTTAAGGTCAGAAAACCTGGGCAGAGGTTATCTAAAAGAAGTGCATTATTTCATCAGAATAAAATTTCTTCATTTATATATTTATCAAAATAAAATTTAAAAAAATCCTTTTCTGATGGAGCTGCAGAGAATCAACTAGTTCTGATTGTCTCACTTCCAAGTTTCACTATTACTGCTACTACAGAGCAGAGAAAGTGGTCCTGAGTTGGAAATCAAAATTATTTTTCCCAAAGGAAAGTTATAAATGGTGACTAATTGTAGTTAGTTAAAATAATTCCATTAGTGCTAGACTCCAGGTACATTATGGCTTCTGTGAGCTGTCTCAGGGACCTAAGCACCATTTGTAAAATTGCCTTTATAAGAAAATGTGGTATGAGTTCCAAGGAACTGTCTCACAAACAAATCTGAGCAAATAAAACCTATTCATCAGTTGGGCACTGTATGTACTTATTTTTCTTAATAAGTTTCTGATCCTTCAATGGTAGCTAGAGGTGTTGAAAAATTATTACAGATCAGAATTATAGAGTCATCAGCTTAAAGCTAAAAGATTCCCAAGACTTCATTTAGATTCACACCTTTATTTTGGATGAAAGAAAACTGAAGGCTCAGAGAGGTTATTTGGTTTGGCAAAGGCCACACAGATTGTAAGTTAAAAAGCAGGATCTAGGTCTTCTGACTGAAAATCCAGCACTCTTTCCTTTACCTGTAGAAGATCAAAAGGATTCATTTTTTTAGAGTTGTAGCTATAATGCTTATTTTTTCCCACTTTGCCTGCAGGGTTATGTGTATCTGTCTGTCACATTTGTTCAGAGACTTAGAGGCTTTCAAAGAAGAGGGAGACTGTCCAATGAGGCTAAAAGCAACAGGTCTTAATTCCAGGCTCCCTCTAATTCATACCAAAGGAACCTTGGGACCTAACCTGAGAGAGATCAGAGAAAATCAATCAATTAATAAAAGTTTCTTTTATCTAAAACCCTTATCTTCTGTCTTAGATTTGATATTAACTATTAGGTTCAAGGCAGAAGAGGCTAGGCAATTGGGGTTAAATTACTTGCCCAGGGTCACACAACTAGAAAGTAACTAAGGTAAGATTTGAACTTAGGACCTCTCGATCAGAGGACTGGCTCTATTCACTGAACTTCTTAGCTGCTCTAATAAACATTTCTTAAGTGTTTAATATGTGCCAGGTACTGGCTTCACTACTGGGGACACACAAACAAAGCAAAAATAGTCCTCACTTGTAAGAGACTCACATTCAAATGGGGGCAACTAATGTAACCATGATGGATAAATGCAAGATAAAGAAGAGATGGAAAACAGCTTGGGAGGGGAAAGAAGTGGTGGGTCTAGATGAGGATGGAGTGGTACATTAGTCTAGTTTCAAAGGAAGCCAATGATTCTACAAGAGGCATGAGAAACAACCAGTCAAAAGACACCAAAACAGCAACTAGACAAGAGAAAACAGCTACAAAACAAATGGAACAGATAGGTATCAGTCACCAGAGGGAGAAGCCTACAACCAGATCTTAGTTGTCCTGCCTCAGTTGCTATGATCTTTCTGGCTGCAGCAAAAGGAGGAAAGGGACTGATAATCTCTCAAGACATTTTCCCCTGGACTGGCCCCAGCCAGAGTGTGCCAAGCTCTCATCACTCAAGCTCTGATCACTCCCTCTAGTTTGGTATGGAATTCCATACCATTTTATACTCCATGCCAGAACTGTTTAGTGATACAAATGGACTTAGATTTCATAGGGAACATCAGGGATTTTACTCAGGTGAATTGAACTGTGTACCAATTTATTTTTTATTTTATTTTATTTTTTATTTGGTTCATTTCAAACATTATTCCTTGGTTACAAGAATCATATTCTATCCCTCCCTCCTGTTTACCAATTTCTGATGGGCTAGCTGGGTGATGCCGGGGATAGAGGGCTAGCCCTGGAGTCAGGAGAATCTGAGTTCAAATCTAACCTCAGACACTTACTATCTGTGTGATCCTGGGTAAGTCACTCAACCCTATTTGCCCCAGTTTCCTCATTTTTAAAATGAGCTGGAGAAGGAAATGACAAACCACTCCAGTTTCCTTGCCAAGAAAGCCCCAAATGGGGTTGGGAAGAGTCAAATATTCTTAATTGACAAACAAACAACCAAACCAAAAAGCAAACTCTGATATCCCGGTATGCTGGGAGATGCCAACGATTATTCAGTGAGGTGTTCCTGAGTACAGCATGGGCTAGGAATTTCCAGCATGTCAGGTAATAGATTTCCAGAAAACAAACCAGGCAGAAATATTATGAAGGGGAAGATGAGGCAGCACCGGGTCTAGACCAGAGGCATCCCATTGTGCATACAAGCCTTATGAATCCCAGAGTTCCCTGCCCAAACCGGAATCGTTTTCCTTTTTGTACCACCAGTGTCTGTGTGGAACCAATCAGGACATCATCGCTGAACACTTACTCTGTGTTAGGCATTCTATTCCTTATGTTTATGGAGCTTGTGCAGAGATGGTCTAAGGTGGTCTGCTGGTTCCAGTGAATGGCTGTGTGACTCATCATTTAAACAGCACACCTCAGGGAATCTGGCAATAAGGGCTGCCCAAACCAAAACAATGGAGAAATCCAGAAAAATCCTTCAAGAGGGGCAAAAATTCCTTTTGCCTCGGACCAACAGTAAAAGTAAACAAGCGGAAACCTAGTGCTGGAGGAATTGGGAGGGGCTACAAAAATGCAATCCCAACAGATATTGCAGAAGGCAAATCATACAATAAAAGCCTAAATTCCTCCAAAATGACGGCGGCTGGCTGCTGGGCCAGTTAGGAGCCTGAAGATTGCCTGTCATTGGATAGAGGTCTGAGTGATAAACTCTCCCTCCTTTTCCTTCCCCCCCTTCCCCCCCTCCCCAAGAAAATGATTGCTGCAATCTGATAGAAGGGAGGAATTGGAAAACCAGATCTTCCAGCATCAACAGGCAGAACTGGGTCCCAAGCTTCCCAGGGGCACACTAGCCACTTTCAGCCAAGCAATCGGATGGAAGCATCAAGTGTTTTTTAACAATGAATAGGAAAACATTTTTGAACAAAATGCCACTTTGCAGGATTTTAGAGTGGTTTGGCATTTCAAATTTAAACGCAGGTTCATTTTCTCTCTGGGCAAAAGGTTGGTCTCTTGTTTCCAAGAGAAAGGGTGGGGTAGTAGGGGGGGGGAAGCTTTTGAAAAATCTTATAACAAAGACTCAGTATTCTTATTAACTCTCCCCACCACACACACACACACACACACACACACACACACAAGTGTTTCAATGATGTCCTTTCTGAACCACAGATTCTATTTCTTTAGAAATGTATTCCAATGGGGGAGGGGGGGAAGAAAAGAGGGAAAAAAAAGGAAGAACCGGGCAATTATTCGTCTTGCTCTGAATACATGGGTCAAGAAGGGGCCCACCCAGGTACTTCCTGACACTTTTCACCCTCTATCAGTTCTCCCTTCAGATTTCCTTCAAGTTTAGCTCAGAGGACCTGAGTGGAATGAGATTGGGGTAACCCTTTAAGTATGGTAATTGCTCAGTTCATTGGTAACAGCTGGAAGAGATGCCCAGGGGATAACTTTGAAGGTGAATAATGTATGACCCTGTTAAGCCATTGCTCAGTGAGGTCCACTGGCTTCCTATTGCTTCTTGGAGAGATACTGGCCCATTGGTGGTTCCCCAAGCACTATCTAGCCATCATCTCCCAACTCCATGCCCTTTTCATAGTTTTTTCCCTATGCAGAAAACACTCTCTATTTACCCTCTCACCTCTGGCCATGATTTCCCAAATTTACTTCAATATCATTCAAATTCCATTGTTTATGAAAAGGCTTTTCCAGTCTTCCAAGTTGCTGAACCCTTCTCTTAGGGTCTATATATACTCTATATACTGCTTGTATATATCTTGTATGTACCTAGCTCTTTATATGCTGTGTCCCACATTGGAATGTGAGCTCTTTGAAGGCAGGCATTCTGCTTTTTTTCCTTTTTCTTAGAGCCTCAGCACTTAGTACAATGCCTGAAGCATAGTAAATATCTAACAAATGTTTGCTCACTGACTGGCTGAAGAATTATGGATGTCTTTTTAATCATTGGCTCTCCAACTGGTTATTTGAGATAACTCCATTCTTATAGAGTTCTACTCTAGGAACAAGCACAATATTTCCCTATAAATCCTCCACATTCACTTTTAATTGAACTGAGTTGAGTTTTGACCACTCTAACTAATCTTCAGTTATCAAAGAGTTATAACTGGAACATTTGTTTGCCTGCAACAAGTAGCACAAGCTATTTTTTAAGTGGGAGTGGGGAACAGAGATAGGACATTTACTAATTGTGAGACCCTTGGCAATTCACTTAGTCCTGTTTGCCTCAGTTTCCTCATTTGTCAAATGAGCAGGAAAAGGGAATAATAGCAAGCTACTCCAGTATCTGCCAAGAAAAAGTCAGACACAACTGAAAAATAACTGAACAACAATGGGCAGAAGAAAGGAATAAGGAAAACTGATTCTAGCCTAGTAGCTTCCTTTTACTTTTGCTAACTAAATTAGTGAGGTATGTTCTTTTTGTTTTTATGCTAGTGAAGAACTGCAAGTCTGCTCTGCACCCTGTCAATTTTATACCTTGTGACAAAGCACTGTTCCCATTGCCCTAGTTACAGTTTTATATCAGAGCACACAAAGCAATAATTGTTGTCAAGGACTGTGTCTTTTGACAAGTTTTGTTCATTCAAATTTCCAATATGGAAATCTCTGTGTTCTGTCTCTCCTCATGACTTTAAAAAACAAAAGTGTAATCTCAAAGAGCATGAACCAGGAGCCACCAAGAGATCCAGATAGAAAATCCATACAACTCATTGACAACAAGTGAAGTCAAAACTTAGCAGACAGGAAATTGTGATGTTTCTTCCTTTTAGGATCATTTGCCTCCTGGTAGGAGAGAAGGGTTGTTTTTTTTTTCCAGGTTAAAAGTACTTTATTTCTTAAGAATACAGCTAAGCCAGATTCAAATTAAAATTCCTAAGGAATTTCTCTGTATTTGTGGAGCTTTCCTTCCTATTTATTGTCTGAAAAGAATTATGCAAAAATATTTTTGAAGACTGCCTAGCAGTTGTTCTAGACACACCCTTTCCAAATATTCATAATTTAGCATTCTAGTAAAGATGTCCTCAAAGATTTGATGTACTGCTTACTGAGCTTCTTGCTTTTAATTTTTAATTTTTTTTAAAAGGGTGAGTTTTCTAGTATACAAATCTGTACTTGTGGGTAAAGTTACTGTGCTGCCTTATTTCCACAGTTTTAGGCACCTACAGGTTCAGAAGGGGGAAAAAGTATCAGAGGACAACTGACTAACTGGTAGTGGGAGAAATGCCTTAAGAAAATTAAGTAAATTCAGCCTATGATATGACCCACCTTGTTCCCTTCTCTTCTCACCGAGAACCTTTTCTTCCCTACTTCAGTCACTGAGCTAAAGTAGACAAGACTCCTCTTCTTTCCTTTCTTCTCATTCTCTCCTTCTCTGTCCCTCTCTGGCTCTGGCTCTCTTTCATCCACATCCTGGCTGACCTTTTTATGTCTTCTTTACCTTGTTTTTCCTCAAAATTGCCCTTGATTTTTTAAAACTAGAGGATCTCATGATTTAGAGCAGAGAGATTTTGCTGATCTTTTTTAGTGGAACTCTCATTTTATAGTCAGGGGAAGTGACCCATACTTACGCAACCACCAAAGAGACACAACTTGCATCAAGATTCTCTCTCCAAATCTAGTATTCCTTCTACAAAATCACAGATGTATAAAATGGTTGCTTGAACAAGGTAGTGCTGGAATAGTTTTGGGGGCTCATCCCAGGTCCTAATCCTGATTCAGAAGTGATTCGATGGTCTATGACTTGGGCACATTACTAAATCTTGGCTTCTTCATCTTTGCATGGAAGGAATCCCATTCATAGTGCAGCATGGTGTAGTGAAAAGAACATTTAATGTGGATTGTGAAGATCTGAGTTCGAGTCTCATCTTAATTTAATTACTGTGGTGATCCATTAGCACATTCTAGATCTTTGAACCTGTTCAATCAATATTATCATCTATTCCATTTCTCACAAGACTTGTTGTCACCTTTACACTACTTCAACTAGGTAGAATGAGTAGTATCACAGCATAGGCTTAAGAAAAGATACATGGAAAGTTTCAGATTACTGCATCAGCCTTTGAAGAAATGTCAATCTCTTTCCTCACTAAAGTTAACCCTGCTATTTATGTTCCTGATTTCTCTCCCCATCATAAGAGGGCAGCCCTGAGACCATCTTGTGACCCAGTTAGATATCTTTATAGCTACAGTTAACTCATTAGTGGAATTCTGAATAATGTGTGATTAATTATGCTGATGTAAATTAGTTTGCCACTTTCTGGAAATGATAGCAAAGCAAACCTAACTCATCAGATCCTTAGACTTTTAGAATCCTCTCTTCGCACTAGAAGTCTGAAAATGGTACCAGAATTGTTGCGTGCATAACTTATTTAGAAAGAAGTGCGCAATTTGCTTGATCATAAGAAGTAACATATTGGGAAAATCTCCCAATAAGGAGAATTGTCTCAGATATAAAGACTTCTACCCACAGAGGATATTTCAGTACCATTGTTTCATATAAAAATATGCAAATTCTTTATGGGTGTCATTAAAGGACTAAAAAAGACTTCATATTTTGGAGTGAAGGGAAATTTAAAATTGGATATTGGATTTAGAAAAAAAGTACAGAATGTCAATAGTCACAGTCACAAAAATCACAAGCGCAGGATTTCAATAATCTATACATGGGAACAGCTCAACAACTTCACTGTACAATGTATTCAGACCAATATTTTCTAAAAAGCACCACAACATTAACAGGCTTAAAGGACAAAAATAAGGAGCCAAAGTGGCTATCACTTGTCAATGCTAATGAACAGCTGAAAAGAAGTTTAAAATCACAATACAGCACACAATGGTATCTCTTTTCAAATCCACAGCTAAATAACATCAGGACATTTTGCCAATCTATTACAAATTCAGGGACATGATGATCTAGAACTCAATGTACTCTTTTACAACTTTAAAATTTAAGTTTTAAAATGAGGTCATGGAACAAAAAGGAAAAGGGTACATATGTAAATTAGGGCTAAAGACTGTGAAGCCCCTAAAAGGTTTTAGCATTAGGATTTATAAAGTAGATATTTTTCCATTGAATTTTAAGGTGTTCCTTAAAACAAAATACTTTGAAAATTGCAGCAAATTACATGATTTTGAATATGTGTTACTAAAATAGACAGTTTGTTTAAAAACCATAAAGACCACTGGGAGAATGAGACATGTCTATGAAACTAGAAAAATGCCAGTTATGAAAGATTTCAAATGAAAATAAAGATCTTTCTGACTATGAATCTCATCTCCAGTTTGTAAAGAAAGTCTTTTCATGACGTAAGAGCTTGATTTCTAAATTAGCATTATCCAATTAGATGAGATATTATCACTATTCAGTACTACAAGGATCAGTGGAACAGATTACATACACAATGCACAGTAGTGAATGATCACAGTAATATGATGTTTGATAAATGCAAAGATCCAAGCTTTTGGTTTAAGAACTCACTATTTGACAAAAATTGCTGGGGAAATTTGAAAGCAGTAAAATTTCAGTAAAGGTGACATCATAAGCAAATTAGGGGAGCATGGAATATTTTTTTCTGTCAGACCTATGAATAAGGGAAGAATTAGTGACCAAACAAGAGATAAAGACCATTGCAGAATGTAAAATGGATAATTTTAATTATATTAAATTTAAAAGATTTTGCATAAACAAAACAAAAGCAGCCAAGATGAGAAGGAAAGCAGAAAACTGGTATGTGTGTGTGAATTACAACATGTTTCTCTGATAAAGGTCTCATTTCTCAAATATATAGAGAACTTAGTCAAATGTGTAAGAAGATGAGTAATACCCCAATTTATAAATGGTCAAATCAAAGTTATCTGTAGTCCAAATCATTATTAATTAGACAAATGCAAATTAAAATAATTCTGAGGTACTACTTCATACTTATTAAATTGGCTAATATGACAGAAAATAACAAATTCTGGAGGGGATGTGGGAAAATATTGGACACTACTGCAGACTTGGAGTTGTGAACTCTTCCATCCATTCTGGTGAGCACATTTGGAACTATGCCCAAAGGATTAGAAAACTGTCTATATGTTGACCTACCAATACTGCCATAAGGTTTGTTGTATCCTAAAGAGGTTTGTGGTTTTTTTTAAAGGAAAGGACCTATATGTACAAAAATATTTTAGAATCTCTTTTTGCGATGGCAAAGAATTAGAAACGGAGGGGCTGTATATCAGGTGGGGAATGGCTAAACGAGTTGGGGTATATTGTTGTGATAGACAACTATTGTGCTATGAGAAATGATAAACAGTATAGTTTCAGAAAAACCTGGGAGGATTATCTGAAATGAAGCAAAGTAAAGTAAGAAGAATCAGGAGAACTTTGTACACAGTAATAGCAACACTGTAATAATGAAGCACTATGAATGACGTAGCTATCCTGATCAAACAATGATCTAAGACAATTCCAAAGGCTTATGATGAAAACTGCTTACCACCTCCAGAAAAAGAACTGATAGAGTCTGAATGAAGATTGGAATATACTCTTTTTAAACTTTATTTTTCTTGTTTGTTTGCTTGATTTTTTTGTTCTGTTTTCTTTTGCAACATGGCTAATATGGAAATGTGTTTTGCATGACTGTACATTTATTGTCTATTTCAAATCACTTTCATTTTCAAAGAGGGGGAGGAGAGGTAGAAAATTTTGAACTCAAAATTTTAAAAAATGTTAAATTTTTCACATTTATTGGAATTGGAATTTTTTACATTTATTGGAATTGGAAAAAATAAAAATTTAAAACTAAAAGAAAAAAGTTCAATGTTATAATTCTTTCTTTTTTTTTTTAAACTCTTACCTTCCGTCTTGGAGTCAATACTGTGTATTGGCTCCAAGGCAGAACAGTGGTAAGGGCTAAGCAATGGGGGTCAAGTGACTTGCCCAGGGTCACACAGCTAGGAAGTGGCTGAGGCCAAATTTGACCTAGGACCTCCAGTCTTTAGGCCTGGCTCTCAATCCACTGAGCTACCCAGTTGCCCCCCCCACCCCCCAACGTTATAATTCTTGAAAGAATCACAATTAGGAGCTAATGTTAACAACCATCTGAAGCTTGTGGCTAGGATAGAATCTTTTGTGAAAATCCAGGTTTTGGGCCATCACAAATAATTGTAGAGGGTAGTTCAGCTGACAACTTTCTTCATGATTATCAGTAGTTGTAATAAGGGCAGTCAGAGAGGAAGAATAAATAAAATCACTGTCCTCTAAATGATTTCCTCATAAATAGGAGATATGTTTAGTAAGCTCTTTTTCATATTATGTTATTTTAAATTCACTAGCAATTTGCATTGTATAGAATTTATTGAGGCTTTTCTAGGGCCTCTTTAAAAATGAGTTGTCAAAAATTGCAAAACTTAGAAATCATTAAATTAATATTCCTTCCCTTTAACTTTTATTCTCTTCTTATTCTGAACCTTGCAAAAATATAACCCTAATTGTTTCATAAAGGAAATTTGGAAATTATTTAGTCATTCTCGATTACTTTATCCAAATTAGGATGGAGGAGGAATCAATCAGATTTAGTGAAATAATATGAATTGCAACATGGTTTTAAAGAAACACAGTTTTATTATTTTCAAGGCTAGTACTGATAGGAACAGGCATTGGAACCCCTACCCAATGTGTCTCATACAATCTTTTAAATGCTCTAAGAAATAGCCAATAATTGTTGGAGACTAGCACACCCTCTAGATCAAGAGATATTACTGACAAAGCACAAGGTGCTTGGAAGTATCTTTTCTATGATTCTATCCCCCTGTTTTCCAATCCCCCATTTCCTTTCTCCATAAATATTACATTGCATTTGATATGAAATCATATAGAGTTTAGGGGAGAGACAGAGACAAAGACACACTCAAAGATAGGAATAGAGATAGAGTCACAATGAGAGACACAGCAAAGATAGACACAAAGATGCAAAAAAAGCAGTGTGCTGTTCTCTGTCTCTGTGTCTGTCTGTCTGTCTGTCTGTCTGTCTCTTTCTCCCTATCTCCCCCTCCCTCTTTTTCCCTATTTCCCTCTCCTTACCAAAAATCTATTCCAGGTTAAAAAAAAAACCAAACCCCAGCAGAGCTCAGGAAGGCAAATAAAGAACTTAGGAGCAACAGATGTCTAGATAGTAAGTCCTCAGCCACTAATATATTGAAGCTTCATGACAGGTTTCTAATCTTTTTGTTAAACTCTTTATCTCTAGTTCCCCCTTCTGTCCAGGTAGTCTTTGATATAGTTCCATGATTCTATGTATTTCTCTTTGTGTCAGTCTTCACTTAGATAGCCTCTGTTTTCCTTCTTCACTTTTCTGCATTTTCTCATATGAATTTATCTTCTAGAGTTGCCTTAGGCAACTATACAGTTGAATATAGTCAACAAACATCCGATATTTATTTATTTTGAAATTAGGTTTCTTTTTGCCACTCAGCTTGGAAGAGCAGCAGTCACTAATAGACCAGTCCCTCTACTTATCAACACAGAAGTTTGGTCCTGCTCTGTCTCTGACCTCAGCCAGTTTGCCCTTCCTTAGGCAGGCTGCTGCTGTCTCCTCTACTCCTCACCCTACCTTCCAGATCTCAAGGGCTCACCACATGGATGCTGGAATTAGTGAGAACCCCTGATCAGCCTGAGCCCTCTAATATTACTGTAACTCAGAACTCCCAGACTCAAGGGAAGCAGGATTTAAAAGGATGAAGGGTTCAACAAGCATTTGATAAGTGCTTACAATGTGTCCGGCACTATTTTAAGTTATCTTGATACAAAGAAAGGCGTACATACACACACCCACACTAATGTCTACTTTCAAGAAATTTACAATCCTATTAGATGATAAACTCTTTGAGGGCATGGACTGTCTTTTTCTTTTCCTTATCTGTATTCCCAGTGCTTAACACGGTGTCTGACATATAGCTGGCACTTAATAAATGTTTATGAAATGAATGAATGAGTAATGGGGGAGACAGAGTTAAATCAACTACATCCCAAAAAAGATATACACAAGATGAATTGGAGATAATCTTATAAACAAGGCATTAGCATTAGAAAAGACTTCTTACAGAAGATATTTTTATCTGGGACCTGGAGGAAGCCAGTAAAGCCAGGAGAGATGAAAAAGTAAATGATTTCAGGCACGTGAAAGTCAGTGGAAAGGTACATCACTGGGAGATGAGTGGTCCCATATAAGGAACACAGGCAGCTAGGTAGAGAAATGTCTAGAGTACAGAACCTGGAGTCAGGAAGACCTGAGTTTGAATGTGATCTCAGACATTTACTAGCTGTGTAATCTTGGACAAATCACTTAATCTTAATTTACCTCAGTTTCCTCATCTGTAAAATGAGCTGGAGAAGGGAATGGCAAACTACTCCATTATCTTTGTCAAGAAAATCCCAGATGGAGTCATGAAATAGTAGGTGATGACTGAAATGACTCAACAACCCACCACTATGAGGGTCAGAAAGAAGGTGAATGTCCCTGGATTGAAGAGTGTGTGTGTAGAGAGGAATAAAATGGGGTGGATTACTTTTCACTGGACCAAATGTAATGGGAAAAGGATAGAGCTAGGATAAGATCTAAGAGAAGTGGAAGGTTGTTTTTAAGGCACAGACTAGGAACTCTAGGGAAAGGATTTTAGCAGGCAGAAGGCAGAGGAGGAACAGTTTGGAAGTGACAACCGCTAGAGAGTAGTGACTTCCTGTTGGAGGTTAAGAGCTTCCTGTCTAGGAATGGTGGAGGAAAGGTGGGTTTATCAGAGCTTATCTACCTCAAACTGACTGTGGAGAAGGACTGTACCCCTAATTTGGGGTACACTTTGGAGGTACTCTATTTGATTGGGAAAGATTTAGAAAAGGATCTGACCATACCTGCTGTGATTTTCAGAAGGTTTTATCTAAAAAATCCCATCAGATCAGCTTTGAGGTTTTACCTCAGGGGCCAGCCCCCCTGGGATGAACTTAGCTGTTGGAGTTCTTTCCTAACAGTTTTGGAGACAGCTTTTGGGGAGTAAATCTAACCAACTACTGAGGGTTTGATAGTTTAGTTAGTTTTGGGGACACCTAGATAGAAACAGGGAGCTGTTAAATTAGCAGGAAGAACAGAAGGCTCCCTCTTGTGAGGGACATAGAGGATTGTGGGAAACTAGTTAGATCCCTTAGAGTTAGGGACCCCTTGTTCTGATCCTGTTTATATCCCCCTTAAAATAAAAGAGACTTTTTTATATCAATTGTCTCCAAGGTGCGAGAGAAAGTGATTCATTTTCACTCTCACTAAATGGAGGTTAAAATACTTTGCTGAGTGGAGCTACCACTATCCACATCTGTGGGTCTCTCCCTCCCTATATTCTTTTTTATTATACTACTCAGGCAAAGTTGAAGGCTTATTCGTTGGGAAGGTAGAAGAAGACATTATGGTTAAAGTATGAAAAAGATGGTTTCTTGGGTTCTTTTTCTTTAGAGCTTTAAAATTGATGTTTTTAACATAGTCTACTATTATTCTCCTCCTTTTACTATTAAATTTCTTTTGAATAAAATTTACCCTTCTGAATCAACATTTTACTTATGCTTTCAATCATACCACTTTTCAAGGATACCTATCAAGGCAGATATGCCCCCTTGTGTTCCTGTAGGATTTCAGGTTATTATTTAATATTTGTTCATTCAAATAGAGATACACAATAGGTGATTTTTTTCCTTTTTTTTGTTATCATCTTTTATTTTTTACTGTGAATGACTGGTTCTCTATTCTGTTCTTTCTCCTAGGTCATCCCCAACACTCTTTTAAAAAAATTCTTACCTTCTGTCTTAGAATTGATATTAAATATAAAAGCCAAGGCAGAAGAACACCAAGGCTAGTCGGGAGGGGGGGGGGGTTAAGTGACATATCCAGGGTGACACCAGTTGGAAGTGACTGAGACCGATCCTGAACCGAGGACCTCTCATCTCCAGGCCTGGCTCTATATCCAGTGAGCCATATTCTTCATAGTATCTGTCTTGGCCAAGTATATGGGCTTTCTTCTTTTAACTCTGCTATGCTGTCCCCAAGACTTTATTAGAGCTTAGCCGTCCCCCATGGGTGAGCCACTAAGTAACTGGAATGCAACCAGATATTTATTTATTCATTTGTTCAATTAGATATCCAGCAAAGTGGCTGCAATCATAGCACCTGACACCTAGTAAGCACTTAGTAAATGCCTGTTGACTGATTGAAACAAATACAAATTATCACATTCTGAATTCGTGGAGTTAGAATTACCAAACTAAGGAAATATAGAACTTGAGAGCCGGAAAGGTACCTTAGAAATCCTGCAGTTCAAATCATTCAATCTGTCTCCTGGGACAAAAGTGACAGATTTGAGGAAATCTGAGTCCCATTTTTGGTGGCATGCAAAGGCAGGGTTGGGGGGGGGAGGAGAGGGAGGGCGGCGGGTATTGGGAGGATGGTTCTCCTCTGTTCACAGGCTAACAGGAAGCCTGGGAGGGAAGGAGGCTGAGACCATTCAGATAGAAGACTCCTTAAAGCTCTGACAAGCTTGTTCATAGACCTGCCTCTAGAATGGACCTTCACTCTCATCTAGTCTGGATGCTGCGCTTGGGCTGGGGAAATGGGGGTTTCCAGTCATGACCCAGCTACCAGCTGTGTCCCCTTGGCAAGTCACTGAACCTCTGGACCTTGGTTTTGTCCTATGTAAAAAGAGAGAGTTGGACTAAGTGACCCCTGAGTTGGCTTCCAGCTCTTAAAATTATAATCTTATGATCCTACTCCCTCGTTTTACAGATTAGACAAGAGAGTTTAAGCAATTTGCCCAAATTCCACATAGGAAGTAGAAGATCTTGTCAGAATTTGAATCCAAATCTTTTGATATTGTAGCCTGAGGTCTCTTTCTAGTAATGGTGCTACTTTGTCATGCAGTTGTATCTGACCCTTCATGACTCCATTTGGGTCTACGTTTGTTTTTTGCCAAAGATACTAGAGTGGCTTGCCATTTCCTTCTCCAGCTCATTTTCTAAATAAGAAACCTGATACAGCAGCATTATGTGACTTGCTCAGGGTCATACATCCAGTAAGTGTCTGAGGCTAGATTTGAACCGGGGAGTTGAGTCTTCCTGACTTTAGAACCTGCTCTCTGTCCATCTTGACTATTGGCTGTTATGATCATGCTACTGACAACCTCCCCATGTCATCCTCCCTTGTCCTCTCCTGTTTGTTCCTCATTCCTCATACTGCCACCTCAACAGGTAAGTGGGGTGCTGATGACAGTGAAGCCATATGGACCTTCCATTTTGGGCCTATGTCTCCCCCAATGGCTGCAGAGATTATATTCGTGTTTATGAATTTGCACCTTCTCCAGAAAACACATTCATAGTCATGGAAGGGAACTTAGACCATCAGGATCATTGTTGTCATCACTATTATTATCCTCATATGATAATTCTTTAAAGTTTGCAAGGCTCTATGGTGGCCTGGTGCAGTGGATAGAGTTCCAGGGCTGGAATCAGGAAGAGTCGAGTTCAAATCTGGAATATGTCACTTAATAGCTGTGACCCTGGGCAAGTCACTTAGCCCCTTTGACATCTGTTTTCTCTTTTGGAGACAGTATCTCTGCCAAGAAAACACCAAAAGAGATCAATCACATAGAGTTGGACATGACTGAAAAACAAATCAATGACAACAACAAAAAGGTTTGCAAAGCATTTTACATATGGTATCTCATTTGGTCCTCAGCAATGGGCCTGTGATGCATAGGTAAACTGAGGCAGGCAGGGTTTAGGGGACTCACACAGTTACTAAGCCTGAGAAAAGACGTAATCTTGGGTCTTCTTGACTCCGAGTCTGGGGCCCTTTTTTGGATACCACTTAGCTACCTCTGGTCAATGCATATAGAACCCCAAGCTCTCCATAACAGCCTGGATTCATGGTTTTCTAAGGCTCTATTGGAAGACCTCAAAAGAGAAAACGCATAGAATATGCTGTAAAAGCCATAAAGGAGTATATCATTGTGAGATAGTGCTATTATGATCAAATAGTATTAGGGGAGGCAGACCCTTCTTTCCTTTCTTTTTCATTTTTAACCCCTACTTTCTCTCTTAGTAAACACTTAAAGACCACAGGGCAAGGGCTACCCAAATGGAGTTAAGGGACTTGCCCAGGGTCAAGTGTCTGAAGCCATATTTGAATCCAGGTCCTTCCAACTCCAGACCTGATGCCCTATCCACTGCGCCACCCAGCTGCCCCTGAGGCTGCCTTTACTATTTTAGGATAACCCTAATGCTTAGGAAGTTGTTCATTATTTTGAGTAGAAACTTGCATCCCTGAGGCTTATACCCTAGTCCACATGCCAGCCCTTCCACATGGTATTTTCTGTCACTAGAATCTGTACAGAGAGGCTCCATATTAGAGGCAATGTAGTAGAGAGCATATAGACAGGTGTCACTCCTCTGCTTTAGGTCCCTATGGCTGGGACAGTGACTTAGTTTTAAATTTTAATGCTATCTGTGTTTTATATTCATGTATTTTTAAACTATTTTTCAGTTACATTTTAATTTGGTTCAGGCTCATTCAGCAGAGTTGCGGGTGAAAAAAGCTGCATGTTGCCTTTTTGACACTTCAGGTATAGGTTAGGGATCTTGGGCTTAGAATTAGGAAACCACCTCAAACCATGGTCAATATGTGACTCTGAGATTATCACCTAACCTTGCTCAACTCTGGTTTCTTCACCCTAAAATAAGAAAGTTGCACTTACTGTCCTCCAAACTCTATTCCTGTTCTATAGATGATCTGCTTTCAAACTTAACAAGTTGTTATTCAATCTCTGTTTTGTGCAGAGATTCCATGGTGGGGCTCTGAGAAATAAAAAAGCTAGATGTAGGCCCTGCCCTCAAGGAACTAACAAGCCTTTTTTAGGTGGTAAAAACCCAATTAGAAAACCAAATAAGAGAGGATTGGACTTGGCGCTTCACAGGGACCTTCTTGGACTTATGGGATTTATTATGCAAGATTGTTGGGATGATCAAATCAGATAATTGTAAAGTGCTTAGAACAGTGCCTGGTACTTAGTAAGCACTTTATAAATGCTGATTATCATTATCATCACCAGTACATTAGAAAGCTATACCAAAGTCCTCTGCAAGGTCTGAGAAAGGGGGAAAAAAATATTCTACCATCAAAAGTTTTGAGATTTTCAAAGTTATTGTCATACATTATCTCACTTCCTAATGGCAGGATCCTTGGGAAGTTATCACTACAGATGTTATTTTCCTCATCTTCAAGGTTCATAAACTTGGGTTCATTGAAGTTGTAACATAATCCTATAACGGAGTTGAACCCAGGTCCTCCTGATCCAAATCTAATAACACTAAACCACCCTCCCCAATTAGAATTAATACTACTAATAATATGTATATGAGTGCCCAAACTACAACACTCATGTCCATGTGAGCCCCACCCGCCACTTCCCCTTACCCCAGTCAGAGGAGGGAGGAAGCGCTCTCTTTGAGCTGCTGGATAGAGAGTCAGGTCATGTGAGAAATGTCCTCAGGTGAAGTGGAGAGGGGAAAGGGAGCAGCCCCCTCTGGCACACGTGCCATAGACTCACCAAAATGGATCTGGGGATGGATAAGGGGAGAAATATTCTGCCAGGTTTAATGTCTGATTTACCTGGTTCATTCCTGTATCATGGCAGCAATCATTAGATGCAAATTTTTAAATAGATCCTACAAAAAGAATGTTTTAAACTTCTTTTTCAAAGTTCTTCAAAGTTTCTTGAGAACTATTAATATTCTGATGAAGAGATCAAATCAATTAACATTTACTGAATGCCTACTTTATGCTAGGACCTATGCTAGCTAGGCATCACCAATTTCACAAATTAGCTATATTGAATAAAACTTACATTACAGTCTTAGAAAAATCAATGAACAATAATAATATGTTAAAATAATTTTTAAATAAAATTCTAATGAATAATTACAGCAGTTTTAAGAAGGCAACAAAGTAATCAAATCTATTGATAGTTTTCTGCCCTACTCATTCTAATAAACTTTTAGGTCCTTGGGAGTAATTCACTGACTCAGGTGCCAAAAATAGGTCAAGATTAAACACTAGGCTCAGCCCTTTACATATATATATCTTTCTTTTTTCTCTTTTCTTCTTTTTTTAAAAAAATAAAACCTTCACTTCTGTCTTGGAATCAATACCATATATTGGTTCCAAGGCAGAAGAATGGTAAGGTCTAAGAATGTGGGGGTAGGGGTTATTAAGTGACTTGTCCAGGGTCACAGCTAGGAAGTGTCTGAGGATGGATATGAATCCAACAACCTCCCATCTCTAAGCCTGAGTCTCAATCTACTGAGCAGTCTAGATGCTCCCAATAAATAGCTTTCTTTTAAGAACAGAGGAGGAATCCAGCAATCCAATCTTCTTCCTTGATTCAATCAGGACAAAAGAGAAACCTCTTCCTCCCTTCCTTCCTTCCTTCCTTCCTTCCTTCCTTCCTTCCTTCCTTCCTTCCTTCCTTCCTTCCTTCCTTCCTTCCTTCCTTCCTTCCTTCCTTCCTTCCTTCCTTCCTTCCTTCCTTCCTTCCTTCCTTCCTTCCTTCCTTCCTCCCTCACCTGCTCTGATTTACCTCTGGAAGGGACCTGAGAAGTATTTTAGTTCCATCTCATATTTTTCAGTTTGGGAAACTGAGGCTCAGAGAAGGCAAGTGACTTGCTCTAGGTTCCAAAGGTTTTAAAAGTCAGAGGCAGGAATTAAACCTAGTTTTGAACTGAATCCAGAGATAGTGTTCTTTCCATAGACAAAAACAAACAACAAAACAATCCCCTCAGGGTCTTTATGAAACTTTACTCAAATGGGGCTGGGAAGAGGATATATTATATATCACAGGGATGAATCAGTATAAAATATATATAAGCTAAATATAAAGTAACTTTTTTTTTTGGAAGATAGCAGGGAAAAATAACAACCTAAGGAATCCTTTTTTGAGGAAGTATCATGAGAGAAGCTTTAAAGGAAGCCAAGAAGTCTAAGGACCAACTAACTGGTCCAGGATATATGCATAGTAAGGAAGACATGAGATCAAATCTGGCCTCAGAGATTTACTCTTTGGGTGACCCTGGACAGATCACTTAACCTGTTGGATCCCCAATTTCCTCATTTATAAAATGGAGATAACAATAGCATCTACCTAGTAGGGTTGCTGTCAGATCAAATGAGATAATATCTGCAAAACACTACAAAACATATATATATATATATATATATATATATATATATATATAAACTGATTTACTTATCCTCAAAGATTCAGATCAAATTCATCTTCCTTCTGATTTTCCTGTGTTACCGCAGTCTTGACAGATTGTCCCTCTTTCTCATTTTCAGAAGGCACTTATTAGAAGACTCATAAACTTAACACTATATTATTTTGCCAACAAGATTGTAAGCTCCTAGAGAGCAAGGAACACACTGGACTTCTTTTAAGCCCCATAGCACCAGAACACTTTTCAACACCTAGTAGGGGTTCAAGGAACTTGTTGGTTGGTTGATTGACTCAGGAAGAAAGATGCTGGGAGAAATGAAGCCCTGGATCTTTTTATATGCTAAACGAAAAGGGGGATTATTTCTTTAAATCACACCAGTACAATTTAATTCATAATTTAAGTGCCTAATATGGACAAAGCAATATGGCAGAGATTGCAGGAAATGTGAAATTGAGACAAAATATTGTCTTCATCCTCATGACACTTAGAGTGTATTAGGGGCACAAGGTATATGCAGATAAGAAATGAGTCTCTTTTTCATGGCAGAGGGGAGATCTAAGAAGGAATGTCACAGAATTTAAGACAGAAGTAGCTTAAGAAGCCATCTAGTCCAATCCATACCACAACAAGAATTCCTTTTTTATGCAATTTCTGTTGTTCAGTCCTTTCAATTGTGTCTGATTCTTCCTGATATTAAAAAGATAATTCTTTGTTGAAGCTTTTACCTTGATTAATGAGGCAAAACTCTGGACAAAGAGAATTAAAAGGAGTTTATTAAAACATGCCAAGGTAGTAATGTGTTGATGGGTTCATCACCAGAGATTAGCAGGGGATCCTGAATGGAGCCAGCTTTTATTGAAAACTTTTGTAATGAGATGCAGACAATTAGGATAGGCCCATGTGAAAGGGGATGGGGCCACTGCATCTCATTCCTCTCCAGTTCACAGTGATGTTTAACAGGTAGAATAACAGAATCACAGATAGGGACACTTCCTAATAACAGGAAATATTGCAGACTGGGTGACATCTGCTCCAGCATAGCCTCCCTCAACAAAACCTCTCCCAACATTGATTTATAAGCAGAAATGGGAACAATGGGTCACTAAGTGAGCTTAACTATCAATACTAACCTCATGTGGGTTTGTTGAGTTTTTTAGGGGGAAGGGCAAAGATATTACAGTGGTTTGCCATTTCCTTCTCCAGCTCATTTTAAAGATGAGGAAAACGAGGCAAGTAGGGTTAAGGACTTGTTCAGGGTCACCCAGCTAGTAAATGTCTGAGGTCAAATTTGAACTCAGGTAGTTGAGTCTTCCCGATTTCAGACCTTAGCATTCTATCACCTGAGCTTACCTAGCTGCCCATGAAGTAATATTGTTGTTGTTCAGTGATTTTAGTGGTGTCTGACTCTTAGTGGCCCTATTTGAGGTTTTCTTGATGAAGATATTGGAGTGGTTTGCCATTTACTTCCACATTGGGCTTTATCCTCTTCTAGTTCCCCTTTTCAATAAATTTCACAAGTGGGCATGCCACCTTTGCTTGGTGACTGCTGGTAAAAGAAAACATTTTGCCTCTGAAGGAAGCTCACTGGATGCATTGGTCTAGTGTTTTCCCAGAGTTAACCATGAGGAAGCTTATCATCATATCAAGCTAAATCTGCTATGTGCATTCATTGCTTCTAGTTCTTACCTCTGGGGCCCCATAGAACAAGTGACTGCCTTCTAGGTAACAGCCCTTGAAATCCTTGAAGATAGATATCAAATGACATCTCATCTGCTCTATGGCTTAAAATATAGGATCATAGCATCCTTGAACCGTTAATGTTGGTGCTTTGAGCCCGACCCTTGAACCAACTCCTAAATCACAGAATTATGTGAATACCTAGCTTCCACAAAGGCATAGCATAGAAATGTTGTAGAATGCTTCAGTGAAATCTAGGTAAACTTTTATTTATAGCAGTCATCTGATCTACTCATTTAGTGACCTTTTCAAACAAGAAAATGAATTTAGCCATGATCTATTCTTGGGGCATCCTATTTATTAGCTCTTGGATCATTGCTTCCTTCTCAAGATATTTGTTTACTACTCCTTTGCTAATACATTTTATAATTTTTTTCAGAAATCAAAGGCATATAGTTTATAGACTCCATTCATTTCCCTTTTATGAAAAATCATACATTGACCTTTCTCTTGAGCCTTCTGTTTTTCACATTTTTTCAATGATATTTGGCAATGGCTACATCTGCCAGTTCTTTGGCAACCAAAGATGCAGTTATTTGGGCCTGGTGAGTTGAACTAATCAAAGTAAAGTATGTACATGTACTCCCTGGATATCTCTGGATTCATTTGGCATAACTACTCCTGATTAGTCTTCTTGTTGTATTGTTGTGTTATCTAGCATTTCAAAGATTCATTCTCTCTCTCTCTCTCTCTCTCTCTCTCTCTCTCTCTCTCTCTCTCTCTCTCTCTCTCTCTCTCTCTCTCTCTCTCTCTCTCTCTCTTCTCCCCCCGCCCCCCATATCTTCTGTCTTAGAATCAATACTAAGTATTGGTTCCAAAGCAGGAGAGGGGTAAGTGCTGGGTACTTGGGGTTAACTGAATTGTCCAGGGTCACATAGCCTAATCTGAGACCAAATTTGAACCCAGGACCTCCCATCTCTAGACCAACTAGATGTTGGTCTAGTTGGTCTAGATGACCAACTCAGTCTTCTCATTATCATCCTGTTTGCAGTAAGGAGCAGTCCTACACCTTCTTTTACTAGCATTGTTTCCTCATTCAGGAAAAATATTCATGGAGAAGGTCACATTGAAGCTGAGCTTTAGAAGGTGACTAGGGAGAGAAGAAATCCCAGGTAGAGGGAAACAGAAGATTAAAAAAAGAAAGCACAAGCCATGGTTAGAGGTAAGAGCCTGGTACCGTTTGGGTGGTATGTAGAATATCTGAAGGAGAACAGTGGGAAATAGGCTGGAAAGTTCAATTAGTTCCAGAGTATAAAGGTGACGTGTCAAAGGAATTACAGTTTTTCTTGATCAAAGATAAAGAATCACACTCAAGGCATCTGACTAAGGAAGTGGTTTCACTGAATCCCAGCTAAAAGCAAGGGACTAGAATTATTTTTCAGAGGTGTAACCAGGGAGAGGCTTTGAGGATTTTTCCAGTGTGGATAGGTTAGAGGGTGCTGGAATAAGGGTATGTGCTCATCCAGCTATGCCCTTTGTCCTTTGAGTAACCACTGGCATCTTGTTTTCTCCTGAGCAGTTCTGCCTCTAGCAATGGGCAACATACTTCCTCCTTCTTCTCTGACTGCTTTTGGCAGTCCCTTTCCAGAATTGTCCAGCTGAATCTTGGCAGTGGCATGTGCTTCTTCCTCCTGGCAAAGCAGCTTCTCCAGGTGATCGAGATTGTTCTTCCTCCTCACCAGAAAGCATGCCTGTTGACTCTTCCGCTCCTCCCCACCTCCACTACTTGCCCAGGTGAAGACGTCCCTAGTTACAGTCCAACTTGTACTTCTGCCACTTCAGTTCAGCTGAGAGCAGGTTTTTACTTTTTCCCTCCTCCCATCTGCCTCAGTTCTTCTTACAAAATTCCCAAGCCTACAAATATGGATGGGCCAGCTATACAGGGCACCAGCCCCCACTCCAATCTGCCATGTCGCTGCAAAACACCAATCAGAAACGAGTTGCTTAATTTCTGTTTTCCTACTGTAAAGGAATTTCCCCACAGTGTCTTGAGATGAGCCTTTCTTGGAGAGAAGGATAGAGGGTTCCCCACATCGTGGAGGGAGAGGTGCCAACGGGTGCTTCCCATTAAAGGGCTTAATAATAGAACTTCATTTTGCACCAATTTACAGCCACCTCTTGGGATCACTGCTTATAACTCAGTCAGCTCTGCTTCACTAGGCACATGAGGATTTGTAAAAAGCACCCCTACGGCTCATTGTTTGGGGGGTTTTGCCTTGGAACAAAAAACGTTTTGTGTGCTTGCTGTACTGTGCCAGGACTCAAATGTTTCTGTCTTTTTCCCTGGAGGCCAAGTGAATGCTCTCTCTCTCTCTGTGTCTCTGTCTACACACACACATCTGTACTATATGGATTAGCCACAGTCATGGAGAAGTAGGGAAGAGGAGTAGAAGTAAGAGGAAAGAAACTTTTAGCCTTGGCTTTGAGCTTAAGTTCTGGAAAAGGAAACAGAGACACCATCTACAGGCAATTCTTTTCTGGGTCAAATCCATTTCCCTTGGACTCTCAGACTGTTTGGATAGTGAGGAAAAGAACAAATCACATAGACCAGACCAAATTTCTACACAATATTACTAAATTATGTCAAAGAGAAAGGAATAGGCATATATACACATAAATATATTGGTGTGGGGCTTATTCGAGCTTGTTTACCACCAGAGTGTCTCTCTTAACATCTCCACTCTTTTGGGGGTTATCCTTTTGCTTATTAAGGTGCTCCTTATATTTCCATTCCTTTCCATTTTCTACTCAACAGAATTGTATTGTTAAGAATGGATATTGGGCATGAGAGTCTGTTCAACCTTCAGCCAGTTCATGAAGAAGAAAGAAAGGGTTTCTACTCACTCTGAGAACTCCACGGAATCCTTTTGACATTCCCTGACTGTAGGGGAGGCAGGCAATGGGAAAATGGCTTTCCAGACAGTTGACAGACAGAGACAAGTGGATCAGAATATTCCCATAGGGCACCTACAGATCTTTGACACCTCATCTCATTTATAATTTCATGGATTCTCTGTAACTAGACAGGTTCTAAGAATGCAGGTGTTGCTGCTCCCATAAACCAAGACACAGTGGTGTGCCAAAGACACAGGATCAGCTCTTCATGGCAACCCAAGGTTTCCCACCACTCCAATTTTGCCTTCTGTATTTGCTGTTAAGGTCAATCAACAATTGACAAGCATTTGTTAAACAGCTACTGCATTAGGTCCTGGAGTTACAAATCGAGGCAAAAATCAAAAACAGAAGTTCCTTCCCTCATTAAGGACTTCATATCCTAATGGAGGATGAATGATAGATTAGTAATATAAGTACTTTTTTAAATAGGCTGTAAATCTTGTTCCAGGACTTTGGAATAGCTGAGTCTGAAGATTTGGGTTCAAATCCTAGCTCTCTCTCTCACTTAGTCCCTCTGCAACTTTGGTCAAGTCAGTCTCATCTGTAAAATGGGGATAGGGGTGTGATTTGGACTAGATGTCTTTTAAGGCCATTTCCTCTAAATCTATGATTCTATTAACTTTTTTCCATTTTTAGAAGGTCCTCTCTAGAAGGCCACTTTTGCACCTCAAAGCTTATAACACAGGAAACTAACATCCAGACTCAGCACAAGGGGAAATGTGGAATTCTATCAATCTGGGGACCACAATGTCAAAAAGTAAAAGCTCAGCAGGAAAAAAGGGAAGGCTGCTGTCCATTGCATTGATCGCACCAAATTAACTTATCAATGTGAGGGTTGTCTTCTTATAAAATAATGTTGCTGCAACCCTAGGGGGAAATATCAGAAGAATGAGAACATTTTCACTAATTGCAGATTGCAGAAGCCTTTTGGCAGAGAAGAACATGCAGTTTATATATATCATCACATATATACACGAGGCTCCATTTGCCTTTGATCTCATGTTTGCAATCTTCTGGGGCTAGTCTACTCTTGATGTGTTTGTGGAATTCCCATTAGTGCACAAAGGGAAAGCAAACAGAGCATTTTATAGGATCATAGTATTTTAAATGGGAAGGGACCTTAGAGATTGTTTAGTTCATTTTTTTTCTCATTTCATTGAGGAAACCAAGTCTCAAAAGAAGAGAAGGAATCTGCCTACGGTCCCACAAGTAGTATGTGATGGGACTGGAATTTGAACTCAGAACCTCAGTAAATATGTTTCTGAGTGAGATTCTTTCCCTTCCTTTTAAAAAAACATCCACTTTGAGAAAGGTTAGCTTCATAATTAACCATCTAAATCCAGTTCCTTCATTTTACTGATGATAAATGAATGTGACCTCTCTAATGTCATATGGGTAGTATGTCTCCAATTAATGAAAAAATATGTCCATGTGCACATATGCACACATAGGAACATAACAGTAATAATATGTGATTGGTTGTTGTGCTTCTTACTCGAAGAGAACCCAAACGACAAGAAGTGATGTCTTTTTTTTTTAAGCCCTTACCTTCCGTCTTAGAGTCAATACTGTGTATTGGCTCCAAGGCAGAAGAGTGGTAAGGGCTAGGCAATGGGGGTCAAGTGACTTGCCCAGGGTCACACAGCTGGAAGTGTCTGAGGTCAGATTTGAACCTAGGACCTCCCATATCTAGGTCTGGCTCTCAATCCACTGAGCTAACCAGCTGCCCCTCAAGAAGTGATGTCTTTGGACTCAAGATAAATTATATTTAAGTAAGACACAGTTGCACAGTTTCAGCCTCGCTGTATCTTTTCCAAAGTCATCAAAGTCCACTGCCAAAACAAAATGGTGATTGTTTGGGATGCAGTGAATGGCCTTGGCTTCTTTGATGTCTAACCAAGCTCTAATCACTCCACAGCATCGGCTTCTGCTACCTCCATAGTCATTGGAGCAAATGGTTCCCAACTACCCCTTCAGTCAGGGGAAGTCTTTACATGCTTGGGATAGATAACTCCCTGACTCACAAATGGGCTTGAAGTCTATCAATTACCCTCATCCTGCTTTAGCCCATCTACCAAGATGGTTTACCGAGCGTAGCCACTGCAAACGCTCTATGACTTCTTGGAGTCATAGGTGAGAGGTAGGTGATAGGTAGACACCAAAAGAGAATAAGCAGCCCTAAAAAGGGGCTCAGTGTATGGGGGGCACTCAGGGAAGGCTGGTACCTCTGGTGTGAGTAAAATATAATGGCTAGAGCGATAGCTTTGGCATGCGAAAGATGATCTCAGGTCCTGACTGACTCATGTTAGCTGTATGACCATATCAATTCTTGGAGGACAGACACTGTTCCAGTTTTTATTTTGTAGCCCAAGCATATAAATGCTGTAGATACAGATTATTATGACTAGACAAGAGTAGGAAGTTAATAAATGCTTGTTGATTGACTGACCATGGACAAGTAATATATCTTCTCATTGCTCCAGGCAACTCTTTAAGTTTCTAAATTGAAGAGGAGTTTCTGAGCTGCCTCAGTGGAAGAATCCCCCACTTCTCATTTCTCAGCCTACTGTACTACTTTGGGATTTCTCTGACGTTCCCTTCCTGCCCCAGAAAGCTCTTTTTAGGGAAAACGTCATTATTCTGAAGAATCGTATCTGCCTTGGTATTCCACATCATCACCACCCTCTCTTCTTCTGATTGGAAGGTGTATCCATGGATTCCCACACCTCCATTTAAAGAGGGAGCTCAGCTCAAAATACTTCATTTTTCACTGGGCTGAGTCACTCTGGGATTTCTCTGACTTTTCCATCATTCCTTCAGAATTGAGTACTTTTCCTTCACTTCTTCCTTTTAGTTTCCTCTTGTTTGTTGTCATGGCCATTAGATGGGAAGCTCCTCAAGGACAGGGACTCTTTTAAAAACCATTTTATCTCTACTAAATGCTTAATATATAGGAGGAACCTAATAAATGTTTATAGATTGGTGAAATCACAGGTTTGAGCCACTCCTTATCCCTCTGATATTTGGACTTTGAGTTTATATATTCCTCACAACAAGCTTTTAAGGTATGTATTTGAAGTATGATTATTCTCATTGTATAGATGAGGAAACTGAGATCCAGAGAGAGGAAGTAGATAGTGGATAGAGTGCTCTACTTGGAATCAGGAAGATGAGTTCCAATCCAGACTAAGGTACTTGATACTTGTGTGACCTTGGTGGGAAAGCCTCCCATCTTAAGCCTTAAAACTCCTGTCTCCCTAATTTTCCTCATCTATCAAATGGGGATAATAATAACATTAATAACCAAGGTTGTTGTGAGGATCAAATGAGATAGTCCTTTGCAAGCCCTATGGTCTTAAAAAGTGCTAGCTATTAGTACTACTACCATTGCTACTACTACCATCACAACCACTACCACCACCACTACTACTATTATTTGCATTCACACATGCACAAATACAAACAGGGAGGAGCAGAGCAGAGACTTGAACTCAAGGAAGTAAGAATACACACACCCACAAACACACCCATGCACATCCATAACCATACAAATCATACACATATCAGTATGTACATTAAGATGTCCATGCATAGGTGTAAATACCATCACATAATATTTTGGCATCATAATTTAATGCCTCTTTGCCTTTAGGGGGTACATAGGCACATAAAACATATTAACATGTATCTTATTAATTGCTGTGGACTATTGAATTTTCCTGGGGAAAGAAAATCACAAGCTGGGTTGCTTGGTTTTGTAGTTGTTACTGATGGCCTATTTTAATAGTCCTAAATCAGCATATTCCTGAAAGAGTTAGTTTATAAACTCCTTTGTTATCTGGGTCGAGGGCAGAAGCTAGGAATGAGGCTTAATCCAGATGGAAATGAATCCATATTCAACATCGTCTTCCTGGAGTTTCTATATCAAGCTTGAGTCCTAAATCCCAAATTGTTTGCACTTAAGGAAAAAAAAATAGAAAAATAAAAGCCATTTTCACAGTAACTTGAGCCATTCATCAACCCTGGAATGTTATAGTGGTTGGAAAAATATTCCACAAAAGGGCAATAGGAGACAAGTTAGATGAAGAGAGTGGAGTTTATTACCGAGTAAAAAAAATCAAAGTTGCTTTTTAAAAATTACACATAATGTCTTTCCCCCTTTTTTTTTAAATCTCTAACACCAAACCAACTAGTCATTAGGTCATTTGGACTAACCAATATCAAATAATTCATTTAGCTGATTTTTTTCAGGTATTCTGAAGATTGTAGATAAAAAACTAAATGGCTTAGAGGTAAGAAGAATTGGGTTTACATCTTGCCTCTGATATTAGCTATGTGACCACAGGCAAGTAATCATTTTATAGTTCCCTACTAGCTGAATGCAGAACTCTGAGTTGAAAGGGAAAGATACGTTTGGGTAGAGATAAGGGTAGAAAGATTGGGAATCCCAGAGTATAGGGTAGGGAGTGCTTTCCCAAGTACCATACTCGAGTGGGCAATTCTGGCCTACTAGTTTTAAGGGTTGGGATGAAGGCAATGGGCACCCTCTTGGGTAGGAGAGAGTCAGAGAAATAAAGACAAAATGTCTGTAGTGGAGGACAAGAAAGGGTTAAAATTTCTTGACTCCAAAAATTTTCCTAGGTGTCTAGTGCTGGTTCTGAGCCTTAATTGTCTGAATCCCATCTGGATAGCCTGGGATTTCTCCTTCCATAGAATGTAAGTTTTTTTTTGGGGGGGGGGTCATAGATTATTTCATATTTATATTTGTATTCCTAGCACAGAGCACAATGCCTGAGACATAGTAGATCTTTAATGATGGTGATAACAATATTTAATTATAATTTTGAAGCTTTCAAAGTGCTTTACATATGTTACCAAGTCACATAACATTCACAAGTTTTTGCAAACCTTACAGTGAAATAGAAATCCTAGTTATTATTACTATTATTATTTTGTTTAATCTTTACGTAGACCCTGTGAGGTACGGTCTTGAGTTTTCTTTAAAAATTCACTAAAAACAAATATTATCCTCCTCTTTCCTGCCTCTCCCCAAATGATGCTGTAACCCTTCCCAGCCTTCCTTCTTATAAACATTTAGATCTATTTTTTTTTTTCATTTCAGTAGTAGATGTCTAAATCAGGCATTTGGAAAGAGTAACAGAGACAGCAGCTGCCTCCTGGCAGCAAATGAGTCCAGCTGTTTTCTGTAGCACAGAATTTTGAGAAATCTAGGTGGCAAATGTGCCCATCTGAGCTGTAGCAAAAAGCCCACAGCTGGCAGTGAAATCAACCATTTCACCTGGTTTATATAGTGTCTCTCTTTTGCTGTATATTGTTTATTTGAACTTTCAGTTCAATTTTGATCACCGGTATCAAACTCAGTGATTCATTTGGTCACCTGGCATCCAAGCCCACTTCTGCTTTCATTTGCATTGAATGAATGTTCCATGGTGCACAAATTGGATTCTACTATTGCTACTCCACTTTCCCAATCCAGAACCCCGGCGTGTGCATGCGCACCCATACCCACTTCCTGAGGGAGGGCAAAGCTTCAAAAGATTATTCATTAAGACAGAACAGGCTTCCCCATTTTTCCACTGCCAGATAGTAGAAGGGATTTATCTTTAGATCTTTAAAACATGACTTTAGAAAAATAACATTCTCTAAACTATGGTATTTAAAGCCACATGCCAACACAATGAAGGAGGATGTCTAAAAGAATTTTTTTTTATTCTTTGTATTTTTCTCTCTTTCTTTCTCTTCCCATTTTTATCTGGAGGTTGGAGGGTATTCATTGGCTATGGTTGTTAATATAGCACTTGATAGTCCCATGTGATTTTGCCATGCAAACCTCAGGAATGTGATGTCGTGGCCCTCAGGGTCCCCGATCCATACATAGGAAGGAGGCATATAAAAAACCACGGTGGAATCTGACCAGTTACAGAGAAAGAGGAAAGGGCAGTTTGTGGATAATTTAAAGTGAAAATTAGGGTGTGGAGATGAGATGATTATTGAAAAACTATAGTTTGCAATATCAGAAAAGCAAGAGATGGGCTGGGACTTAAGAAATATTTTGGAGTGAAAATGAGATATTCTTTGCCTAATCCCTGAGTAAGGAAGCTAGCAAAGTCTTTATTTTGTATATAGAAATCACTTACCTATTATCTGAATTCTATAACTTATAGATTAATTTAGGTTAATATGCATCCTGGCAAATTCATTCTTAAAAAGAAATAAAGAAACATTAACTAATCACATGGTCAACTGAATTGACCATATTTTTTTTATTAGCACCTAAATGAAAGAATGGGAACTTTGATTAACTAGTGAGATTAAAAAAAAAAAAGATGGGACATGGTTTTGGAGACTGGATGTTTAAGAATAAGCACTTTCTCATCTGTATAGGGACCTTGGAAGGACAAATAAAAGGTACAACAAAAATGTGCAAAAGAGGTTCAAAGAAGAAAATTGGATGGTCCAAATATATGTACCTACAGCTTAACAAGGTGCTAAATCAGGAGGGGATTTAGCAGGTCATACCTCTTAAAATGAGGGCATGCTGATTGGGGTAGAGAATGAAAATACCTTCAGTGGAAAGATCTGGAAAATCAGGTGGTATGAGGTAATTGGTTGATTAGTCAAACCCAGTTTTTTGGTAATCTAATCTAGAATATATTTTGTTGTTCTGCAATGATAACATAATTTCTGGCTCATCTCAGTCCCTTGAATCTCAAAGCTATACAACAGACATCTTCTCTGGCTTTTCTAGTTATGTTCCTTCTTAACCTAAGGAAAACTTAGGCTTGCTTAAAATTAGATGTTTCTGACAACAAAGATAAATATTTCACCTGGCAATTTTATGCATTAGTAACTAGTTTCCATTTCTAGGAATAAAGAGATCACAGCTAGATTCTCCTTTATCTATGTGTAGGTGGACTAACTCAATGGAGCAAACATCAGAGCGGGGACTGAGTTTCCCTTGCCGCCTCGATCATGCTCCAAGTATTTCACACCACTTTCAGTTAATGTGTCTTTATGGAATGTAGACTCATAACACCTTCCCAAGTCAGACCGAAATGACTTTTCAGTTGTTTATGCTATTATTCTGTTCTGTTCCAGCTCTAAAGGTAGCATTTTATCTTTTTAGGAAGCATCATTGAAAGATAATGCTAAGAACAATATGTAGATGGCACTCAGAGTATCTTCTAAAAGACCAGTTTGAAGCATTTTAATTGATCAGTCAGTCAACAAATATGTATTAGACACTGTATGCCAGGCACTGTGCTAAGCTCTGGCCATGCAAAGAAAGGACAAAAAGTCTCTGCCCTCAAGTAGCTAGCATTCCAGTGACGATGGTTTCTACTGGATTTGAGAGATGCCACCTTATTAGCCTCAGGTTTGAGAGTTGAGTAGCCTGACTTGGAGCTTCCCAGGTCTAATATCCCCTGAACTCTGCTTTCTGTCTCTTCCACTAAAGGAATAACTTAAAGACTTGATATTGGTTATCGTAAGCAAGAGGAATGATGAACTGACCTCCTGAAGGGATGTAGAACTTGGGAATATTTGTTGTGAGTTCGGAAGGAAGTTCTGTCAGTGTGTACTCTTGGGATAGTTTTATCTAAATGTGCGTATCAGCTCGGCACTGTGATCTAGTATCTTTGGGATGAATTCATTTGGGATGGTTATTTAGAGAAAAATTCTACTGTATTGGATGGATGTGGCATTCTCTGGGTGTGTGAAATAAAAGGGCACATTCTAGTAAGTGGCAGTAGTATTTAGACATAAAATCATCTCTTAGGGTGTCTGAAGAAAAGTTCTTGTTCTTTTTTTCTGGGACCTTTTTGAGGTTAGTCCTATCTCCTGGTGGCAACAAGGGGAAAAGAAGAAAATTGGTATACTACTATTAAGGCTAGAAATCAAGAAGGAAGACAGATGTGTAAGGCTGGAAATAATAACTCATTAATGATTGCCCCTAGAGATGCAAAAAAAAAGTGGTTAGAACTTCTCTCAACTTCCAGTTATCTCATGGTGGTTAAATAAAGGGGGAGATGGGTTCTGGGTGTAAAGGCAGTCGCTTGGTGGAGGTGGTAGAAAGAGATCAAGATTTAGAGTTGGAATGAATCTTAGATATCACCCGATTCACTATCCTTATTTCCCAATTGAGGGTGCTGATGCTTAGAGAAATTAATAAAGTGAATTATCCAAATCATATGTGTAGCAATTAGCAAAGTCAAGACCTTAACCCAAGTCCCCTGACTCCAAACACAACTTTTTTTTTTTCATTAGCCTACTATAACTAGTGACACTTATATGCAATTATGCAGCTATGTCTGGACTAATGCTCAACTGAATGGCAGTGACATTGCTCCACTCTACGATGTGTATTATAACTCCACGCCGTGCTGATTTTGAAGTTTTAGAACATGAGGAGAATGGATACTAAGGCAGGATGCAATCTATTGAGATTTCAGACCCCCAAAGGATCTGTAGGCTTCTGGGACAGACAGACATAGTGGAATCTTGGCACTTGTGTGGGCCCAGAGGACCTTTGGGTGATGATAAAACCCACAGGTATTAAATATCTGAGACTACAAGCTCTGTTTTCTCTCAACTGCCATCTTTTTCAATTTCCAACTTTTTTATTCTGCTGAACAATTATCTCCTCATATCCTTCTTTGAGGACTGGAGGAAGAGTAGTTAAAGTCTAGCCCAGGTGACATTATCTTAGACATAAAGGAATGACAGAGGATTTAGACAGCTAGGAAAAAAAAAAAAAAACCTATTTAACAGATTTCGACTCT
The DNA here is from genome assembly GCF_027887165.1 of Monodelphis domestica. Taxonomy (NCBI): domain Eukaryota; kingdom Metazoa; phylum Chordata; class Mammalia; order Didelphimorphia; family Didelphidae; genus Monodelphis; species Monodelphis domestica. Next base: position 130,803,878 of record NC_077230.1, on the reverse strand, counting down.
GTCCTTCATTGAGGAATCATTCAGTCACACATGCATATAGGTATGATGTGTGCTTGAAAAAATATTTTTTTGATCATGATCCCTCAGCTCTCATCGAACATTTTTATAAAAACCTTGAAGAAGAAATGGCAAACATGTGCATTATCACTGAAATCTGGTCAATCACTTGTATGCCCACACTGATAATCCTAGGTTAGTTTGGAGGGCAAGCTGGACTTGTTCCTACTATTTTATTGTGTGTTTATTGTCCATGCCAAGTTATGATCTGTGCCAAAGCACCTAGCTCTGGTGCCAGAGAGTAATTGACGGAGGGAGATTGAGGAATCACCATGTCTGGAGTGATCTTAGAAAAGAATAAACACTCAGCTCTGTGAATACTTTTGGGAAATCTGCCTAGAAGTAGGAATGGTGGACTAAATACTTCTCCGGTCTGATAATTTGATAATTAATGCAGAGAATGTACTGGTAAGGGAATAAAGACTTTAGTTTTCCAGCCCTACCACCGATGTATGAAAAGAGCCCAGATATCCCTGCTCAAGTTCATTCTCCTTTCAGTGTTGATACTACTGATCCAATGAATTACAATTAAAGAATTACAGAAACTTCAAGTTGGAAGGGACTTAAGAGGCTATTTATGTCAACCTCCCAACCTTCCTCATCCCTTTCCAAATCAGGCACAACCCCTGTCACATCCCTGAAAGATGGACCTCCTGGCTTTGCCTGAACAGTTTGTGATGGGAAATTCATTACTTCATAAGAGTTCTCTTTCTGGCTATTTCTAATTAGTAAGAAATGTTTCCTTGTTATATAGGTATGTTTAATAAATTCTACACACACCAGGATTTCAACCAAATTTCTTTTGAGGTGTTATTTTCTAAATCAGTAATCCTCAAACTTTTTCTTCTTGGGATCCCTATACACTCCTAGAAATTGAGGATCCCCTCCCAAAGAGTTTTTTTTTAATTTAATTTAACTTAATTTAGGCTAGATCTATCAATATTTAGCATATTCAGATTTTTTAGAGGTAGTATTTGAACCCAGGTCCTTTCAACTCCAGACCTGGTACTTCATCTACTGTTCTATCGAAATGCTTCAGAGCTTTCTTTTCTCAGTCCATCTCCAGTGCCAACCTTCTGAAAATAGCATAGAGTTTTTTTTAGTTTGTTATTTCTATTTCTTCTGTCGTGGTCATCATGGATATCGGTTTCTTGATTCTGCTTTCTATATTATTCACCATTTCAGATAAATCTTCTGTACCTTTAAACTCCTGTTTGTATTATCCTAAAAGTTTGAGGAAGAGAACTCTTTAGTGGACCTCTATCTCTTGAGATGGGCATTAGATATTATAATAATAATATTAGTTAATAAAAGATAGCATTGATATAACACTTTGAAATTTGTGAAACACTTTATAAATACTATCTTACTGGATTCTTGCAACAATCCTTGAAGATAGATTCCATTATTATCCCCACTTTACACTTGAGGAAACTGAGGCAGCAGAAGTCAGGTGATTTGCCCAAGGTGTTACAGCTAGTACATGTCCTTAACTGCTTCTTATTAGACTGATACAGTTATGGACTTAGAAATTAAAGTAAAAATGGGAGGGAATGTGTGGAGAAACTCATTCTTGGTACCTTTTAGATTATAAAGATATAGAAAAAATTCATAAAACCATGACGTGTTTACACTCCACATGAAGCACCAAATAATATAGATTCTTATATAGAGATGAGAAACAAACTTCTCCTGCTTTATAAACCACCTGCATGCTACTGTTTACCATCATCTATTTTACTTTTTTCAGATTACATATTGATGCAATTTTTAATAATAATTTTATGACATTTTGGAGTCCATATTGTTTTCTGTCCTCGTGGCAGGTAATATAACATAGGTTGTACATGCGTACCTATTTCCATGTTCATCATGTTGTGAAGGACACATATTACTTACACTAAAGAAAAATTCTTGGAGGAAATAAAGTGAAAAATGATATATCTCAATCCGCATTCAAACTCTGTCAGTTCTTTCTGTGGCCATGGACAGCCTTTTTTGTCATGAGTGCCTTACATCACTCCGTAATATCTTCCCCTGGGGTAGAATTAATTTTGTTGAAAGAGACCCACAAATTTCACAGCAGTTTGTTATGTTACAGGAGATAACCATGGATAATATTCGTGCATTAACAAAAATAAAAGCCCTGAAGAACTTTCAAGAGTTAACTTTTCCAGTTCATCATTTTATATTTTAGAAATATATAAATACACAGAATATTTTCTAAGTCTCTCTTTGGTGAACATATGCAATACAAAATGTATTTCCAGGTCACAGTTCTATAACGAGGATGAGACAATCAGAGTGAGAAATTAGAAGGGTAGCATTGGAATCCTGGTGCGCTTTCTTTTTTATTTTATTCCTCTCCGTGGCAGTAATAACTCAGAATACTTACTTCTCTTCTCTCCCTTCTCCATTGTAGTGTTGGCCAGGGTACTCTGCCTCAGGTGAGCATTACCTCCCTCTTGCTCCAGATATAAAAACAACTAGTTATGGCTCTGCGACTTAAGCTATCACATTTTCTAGTTTTTTACAAGAAAAACCAAAAGTTCAGCCAAAGCAGATGACCATCCTTATAGCTCCTGGTGAGCATGCCCATGAAAGCTTGGGGTCTTAGAGGTATGGGCGAGAAAGGAAGATGTCTGTGTGGACTCGAGCTTTGGGATGGATAAAGGGTCAGAGTCAACAGGAGACAGCAATGTTTGGTTCAGTAGGTTCAAGGGGAAATGGCTCTAATCCAAACATACTGGGCAGGCCAGGAAGCAGAGCTGTTTAATCACCTGAAAGCCCAGCCCTGCTGCCACAGCTGTCCATGGAACCTGTCCGGATTCCTTTGCCAAGAAGCCAGATGCCTTCCCTAGAAGAATGGGATTCACAAATTGACACCTGGGACTCTTGATGGCCAGAGAGCTTCCCAGCAGAGAGGCAGGGGCCCCTAAATAAGCCAATTTGTTCCAATTAAGAGGGCTCGCTCTTCTCGTGAAGAATTTCAGCCCAAAAGGAAGCAGACAAGGGAAGGGAGGAATTGTAGACTTTCAATTATCTTGGAGGGAATAGCCATGTCTTACAGGATTACAACATTTCAATACCATTCAACAGGAACACAAACGAATCTGAGACATTTCCTTCCCAAGTTTACTTTTTTATTCATACAGAAATGACTTAGAAAAAAACAGATCTATACAAACTAAGTTTATTTTAAGAGCAATGGGGATTCATTTGGGATGAGGTAGCTTCAGAGGAAACTGTGCACTATAAGTGAGCAAGAATCAGCGACTCAGGCACGCATTGGGTGTGAGGATCTTTTTGACCCTAGCAAAATAAATGAAAGCAAGAGAAACCCAGCTGAGCTTTTTCAATAATTGATTGTAAATCACGGTTGATTTAATAAACTTTGCTTTATTCTTTAGGACTCTCCTGCAGAGAAAAAGCTTTGGGAATTATTTTTCTTTTCTTTCTTTCTTTTTTTTTTGTATAGATTACCCATTCTGAGTAGGTCACATATTAGCACATATGCCCAGGACTTGGCCTTAAAAAATAATGACCAATTATTTCTGACAGTGCTCAGACAGGAATGTGTGAAGCGAAACTCTACATGCAAACTGAGGACCACAAATATCCCTTTGCAAAGTCTGAGGTCTTACATACTGAATTTTCCAAGGCACTAGAGAAGTGATTAAAAATGGAAGACATGCTCCACTTGGAATGGAGAATAAACTATGACCGTTTGTTCTGAGTAAGTGAGAGGCTTCTCTGAATGCTGAAGAGATAGCTTGAATTAAACATATCTGGTGTATGCTGCATTGTAGCCGGACCGTCTTGTCAGTGACCAACGCAAGGACACCAGCCTGCCTAGATTATTACAACAGACTCTGGCTTCTTTTTCACCCACTCTGGGTATTGACCTTCTATGGAAAAAGAGGAAAGTTCTTGTTTCAGTTCTGCTATGGCAGAGCAAGTGTACACCACAAAATAGACTAGATTTAAGAAAAATAGCAGTACTAGGTAGCCTGCCTGAACAAAATTTGTAGCTAGGAAATATGATTTATTCATCAGAATGTCCAACTTCCTTTCCTAACCCAGCCTGCTGAGGGCGAGGACAGAACATTAGATTTAGGCTGGGAGTGAACACAGAGGTCTTTTTGTTAAACTTCAGCGTTTTAGGACTGAGAGAAATGAGGACCAGAGAAGAGAAAAAACTTATCCAGAGTCACTTGGGTGGTGACAGAGCTGGACTATGCCAGTTCTCTGACTCTAAAGCCAATACACTTTCTTTTTCTTTTTTATAATCTTACCTTTCAACTTAGAATCTTCACTAACTATCAGTTCCAAGGCAGAAGAGAGGTAAGGGTTAGGCAATGGGGGTGGGGAAGGGAGCAGTGACTTGTCCAGGGTCACACAGCTAGGAAGTGTCTGAGGCTAGAACTCTCATCTCAAGGCTTGGCTCTCAATCCACTGAGACACCTTGCTGCCTCCAAGCCAGTACACTTTCAATGAGACTAGGGTGCCTCACAGGGAACGAGCTTTGAGAATTAACCCTAAATCAGTGGGTATGAGGACAAAAATTAAAAAAACAAACAAACAGCAGCTTGGATGATCATTAGCTTAGCACCTTTTTTTTTCTAAAAAGCAAATCATTCCAGAGGGAAGCCCCACAGAGTCTGTGTCCCAGTCACTCATGTGGAAATCCACTCCACTCTTGACACCATTTATTTCACATATCTTCAATTGGCTCACCTGTTTGGATGGCTTTTCTTCTGCACCACTGATAGGGGAAAGGAAGGAAACAAAAAAATAACTTTGAACCCACTTATTGTGCTAACACACTTGGAATGAAAATATGTTTAGGGTCTTTATGGTTATATTTGCTGTGGGTTTTTGCTGCTGATGCATGCAGTAGGAAATTGTAACTGGGAAAGGTTTAAATGCACATTCAATTTGATTCAGGAGACATTTATTTAGTGTCTATTATGTGCAAGTATAATGTGCTGGAAGCTGGGGATTCAAAGAAAAATAAAAATGTGAAATTCAGTCGTCTGTTGGTGAAATTTCAAACGAGATGAGTACATCTCAGTTTAAGACAGAATTTTCAGGACAAGAAAGAGTAAAACACATCATGCTTTTACCAATGCTTTTAATGGCAGGGTGGCCTATTGCACAGTGCAGTGGCCTAGGAACCCGAAAGACCCAAGTTCAAGTTCTCCTCTGACACACACTGGCTATGTGACACTGGACGAATCATTTAATCTTTCATTGTTCTAAATTGTAGAGGAGGTGACAACCTGCCATCGTAGAGTTTCCTTATCTGGGGAATGATATCACAGGCCTATTTTTTCCTGTTGATGGAGAGATGGATAATACAAAAAGGCATGATGATGGCAGTCAGTTTCCAGATCTAGACTAATCATGTCGAGAGGCAACGAGGTGGCTCAGATGATAGATAGCCAGGCCTAGAAGATGGGGCATCCTGGGTTCAAATCTGACCTAGGATACTTCCTAGATGTGAGATTCTGGGCAAGTCACTTAAGCTGAGTTGGCTAGCCCTTGCCTCTCTTCTGCCTTGGAACCAATACTTAATGTTTCTTCTGAGGCAGAAGGTAAGGATCAAACAACAACAACAACAACAAAGCATGTCCTTTGACTAATTATTATCTCAAGAAATAGATCAGCCACAGGATTTAGATGTGTAAAGGACATTTATTCCAGCCCCCTCATTTTATAGATGAAGAGAGAGAGGACAAGAAAGATTAAGGTCACACAAGAAGTAAGTAGCCTCTGACACAACCAAGGCTCAAGCCCATCATGTCATCTTTGACTTTTTTTTCTCTCATCCTCAATGTATAATTAGTTATTGTTGTTGTTCAGTCATTTCTGGCATGTCTGACTCTTTTCTCCAGTTCATTTTACAGATGAGGAAACTGAGGCAAACAGGGTTAAGTGATATTCCTAGGGTCGCCCAGCTAGTAAATGTCTGAGACCAGACTTGAACTAGAAAAGATGAGTCTTCCCCACTCCAGGCCTGGCACAAAAGAATTCCTTAGCTCTCAAGTTGTTGTTCAATTGTGCCTGAGTGTTTGTGATCTTGTATACCATGCCATAGCACTCAATACTGTCCATGGCTTTGCTTTGTTTGTTTGGCAAAAATACTGTAGTGGTTAGCCATTTCCTTCTCCACAGGACAAATTAAGGTAAACAGAGGTTAAGTGGGTTGCCCAGTCACACTGCTATTATGTGTCTGAGCCCAAATTTGAACTCAAGTCTTCCTATCTCCAGGCCCACAGCTGTTGAGACCAAACCATCTTGCTGCCTGGCTGTTAATATCTATAATATTATAATAGGCATACTATCTCTAGAACTTAGACCTTTCTACTTCTTCCACCATCACCTTACTTCAGCATCTTATTGAGCAACAATTGCTATTGCCTCTTCATTGGCTTCCCACATCCCATTCTCTACTCTTTTAGCATATTTTCTACACTGCCATATTTTTAAGGGTTATCTTGGATATATAACTCTGCTCAAGAACCTTTCATGGATCCCTAGTGCTTACAGAATAAAATTTCATATCCCTTGCCTGCCATTCAAAGCCCTCTACCACCTACTTCTAACTTATTTTTCTAGTCTTCTTTTGTACTGCTTTTTGAACAATCTCTTGTAATGCCTCCAACAACCTGTTCCCCTCCATCTCCTGTACTTTTCTCTTGTTCTCCCCCATGCTCTCTCCTCTCTGAGTATGGAAATCCAATACATCCTTGAAGACCTAATGCCATTATCGTATCCTCTTTCCCCAGTCAAACATGACCTCACATGCTCTCAGGTGACTTGAAGCTGGGAGAGAGCCCAGAGCTCTAGGCCATCTGGTCCATTTTGAAGGTGAGGAAAAATGGTGCCCATAATGTGGTCCTATAAGGTGTCTCCTAAGGCAAGGCAGTGATTAATCAGTAAATTAGTCTAGTGTTCCAGAGATCATAGCATCACAGAGTTAGAGCTACAAGGAACCTTAATGCTCATTTGGTCCAACATCCTCATGTTACAGGTGAGGAAACTGAGGTCCAGGGAGATGAAGTTACTTGCCTTATATTGTCTCTTTATTTCTGATGGTTGGATCTCTCATTTTTCTGGGGGCCTGATTGCCCACTTAGTTCTTTTCTGTTTGTTCTGCTTTTACCTTTCTGCTTGGCTTTGCCCACTGGTCCTTGAATTTCTTCCTGATGTGTTTCTGACTCTCTGTGAGCCTGGTCCCTGTGTTTGTAGTTAGAGTTCTTAGAATTTTATAGATGAACCTTAGACTCATTCATCTAGCTCTCATCTTTCATTTTACGTATTAGAAAAGATTCAGAGAATAAGATTAAGGTTTTGTGACTTTGTGTTCTTTCCACCAACACTGTGATACCTTTTATAAATTTCTATTCAAGTTTGAACCATTCTAAATTCTCTTAAAAGGTTATCTCTTATTTTTTTAACCCTCATCTTCCATCTGTATTGATTCCAAGGCAGAAGAGAAGTAACGGTTAGGCAATGTGGGTTAAGTGACTTGCCCAGGGTCACCCAGCTAGCAAGTATATGAGGCCAGATTTGAATCAAGGATGTCTCATCTCTAGGCCTGACTCTCAATCCACTGAGCCATCTAGCTGCAGCTTCTCCCTCATTTCCCATTTTGAAAGCCCTCTCTCTGTGACATCATTTGGGGTTTTCTTGACAAAGAAATTGGTATGATTTTCCATATTCTCCTCCAGTTTATTTTACAGATGAGGAAACTGAGACAAACAGGATTAAGCCACTTTTCCATAGTGTCTGAGGCCCAAACTCAGGTCTTTCTGCCCCAGGCCTGTGTTTTATTCACTGCACGGTTTGGCTTACATAGAATGCATAGATTGTCATAAATAGTGCTTTGGGATGACCACTTTTGGCAGCTAAGTGGAGGCTACATGGGAGTGGGGGGACTCTTGAGGCAGGGAATCCATTTAGAAAGAGTCTAGAGTAATATAGATGAGAAGTGATCAGGACCTAAATGAGGATAGTGGCTGTGTGAGTGGAGGAATGTGGACATTCATCGATAAAAGATGTTGTGAAGGTAGACATGATAAGATTGGACATTAGACTGGATATATATGGCGGGTTTGAGTAATGGGCTCAGTATAACCTTGAGCTTGTATATGTTGGATTATGATAATACCATTTAGGGAAGGGAAAGTTTTAGGGGGAAGAAAATGAATTCTGGTTTTGTCCATTTTGAATTTGATATGCCAATCTGAAAATTTGTGCTGTCCAAAAGGCAGTTGTTGCTCAGACAAGAAGTTAGGGATGAATATATTCATCTAGTAAGCATTTGGATGGCAGTTGAACCCATTGAAGCTGAAGAGGTACCCAGAGAAATAGAAGTAGGTAGAAAAGAAGAGGAGAGAAGAGAAGAGAAGAGAAGAGAAGAGAAGAGAAGAGAAGAGAAGAGAAGAGAAGAGAAGAGAAGAGAAGAGAAGAGAAGAGAAGAGAAGAGAAGAGAAGAGAAGAGAAGAGAAGAGAAGAGGTCCAGGACAGAGCCTTAGAGGACAACCAATGTTAGTCCTTGGAGTAGGAGGTGACTTGTGGATGGTCAGGCTGGTTTTAGAGGAATTTTCTGTTGCTGAGACTGGATTCCCAGGGGCTATATCAGCCCATTTCATTCCAGAATAATTTTTAGGTGCTTCAAGTCAATTCATACCTAAGTGGAAATGTCTGTCATCCAGGATAATGTCTCACATTCAGCCTGGCCACGAAACACTATATATAATATAGGAACTGACTTTACAACCCAACAGCATCCATTCTGTGAATGATCATTGACTTTGTATGAAACCGTTATAAATAAGTAATGATCATGTATTAATTGAAGATTTTCTTCTATTTATCAATGGTTATGGTAGTTCCCTCCAAATTGAACAAATGCACATTTTAGGAGATGCAATGGGATACAATGGAAATAATATCAAATTTGGACAAAGAAGACTTGAGTTCAAATTTAGGCTCTATTACTTATTACTAGTTTAATTTTAGACAATACACTCAGCTGGGTATCAGATTCCTCATTTGTAAAATGAAGGTATTAGAGTAGATGAGTTTTAAGGACTCTTTTAGTTCTAGATCTATGAAATAGAAATTATTTAGGTGTGATTTGCAGTAATGTATAGTGGGAAAAAAACCCAGACCTTAGTAATGAGGAGGGAGTGCTCTGTAAACTTTAAAGTGCTACATGAATGCTATAGTAATTATTATAATTATTATTAGAAGTAGTAGTAGTAGTAGTAGTAGTAGTAGTAGTAGTAGCAGCAGCAGCAGCAGCAGGAAGAGAAGGAGGAGCAGCAGCAGGACCCTGGAATCTCCCTAACTCTGGACTTTGTATCAAAACCTTTCAAGCTTCTTTGTATGGAGTTGGTCAGGGTAGGGATTAATTATTGAGGTGTTTTTGTTTTTGTTTTTTACATTATTGCATTAGCGGTTTTATTTATTTAATTTTAAATTTTATTTAAATTTTTTTCTATAGTTACTTGATTCTTGTTGTCTCCCTCCCCTTTTCCCTCCACCTCCCAGAGTTGACAAGCAATTTTGCTGGGTTATACATATATTATCACTCAAATTCTATTTCCCTATTATTCATTTTTGTAATAGACTAATCATTTAAAACTAAAACCCCAAATCACATACCTTTACAAAAAAGTGATAAATCATATGAATTTTTTCTGGATTTCTACTCCCACAGTTCTTTCTCTAGATGTGGATAGTATTCTTTCTCATAAGTCCCTCAGAGTTCTCCTGGATCATTGTGTTGCTATGAGCAGCAAAGTGAATTACATTTGATCTGTCCACAATGTTTCAGTTACTGTTTAATGTTCTTCTGGTTCTGCTTATTTCACTCTGCATCAGTTCATGGAGGTCTTTCCAGTTTATTCTGTGTTCATCTAATTTACTTATAATATCACTTTTTATGTTTAAAACATGTACCCATTTTCACCTTATCTTGGTATAGAGATATTGTTCTAAATCTTAATCTCTACTGTTTTCCAATTTTCCCAGCAGTTTTTGACAAACAGTGGGTTCTTATCCCAAAAGCTGGGATCTTTGGGTTATCCAACACTAGCTTGCTGAGGTCATTTACCCCAAGTCTATTCCATTGATCCTCCCTTCTATCTCTTAGTCAGTACCTGATTGTTTTGATGACCGCTGCTTTATAGTATAGTTTGAGGTCTGGTAGTGCTAGGTCGCCATCTTTCATTTTTTTTTTAAATCAGTCCCCTTGACAGTCTTCATCTTTTGTTCTTTCATATGAATTTTGTTATTATTTTTTCCAATTCTCTAAAATGGTTTTTTTGTAGTTTGATGGGTATGGCACTGAATAAGTAAATTAACTTGGGCAGCATTGTCATTTTTATTATATTAGCTGGTCTTACCTATGAATAATTAAAGTTTTTCCAATTGTTTAGATCTAGTTTTACTTGTGTGGATAGTGTTTTGTAATTGTATTCATATAATTCCTCTGTTTGGGTAGAGAAATTCCCAAATATTTTATATTGTCTAGAGTGATTTAAAAACATTTTTTTTAAACCCCTACTTTCCATCTTAGAATCACTACTTTGTATTGCTTCCAAGGCAGAAGAGAGGTAAGGGCTAGGCAATGGGGGTTAAGTGATTTTCCCAGGTTACTCAGCTAGGAAGTGTGTGAAGCCACATTTGAACCTAGGACCTCCCATCTCTAGGCCTGGCTCTCTATCCACTGAACCACCTAGCTGCCCTCCTACAGTGATTTTAAAGGGAGTTTCTCTTTCTAATTCTTCCTGCTGATTTTTGTTGGAAATATATAGAAATTCTAATGATTTATGTGAGCTTATTTTGTATAATTCTTGAGGTTTTTTAACTTGTTGGAGACTCTGTCTTTCTATATTATAGACTCAGCTGTGATCATGGTGTAGCTTGCTTCTTTTGAGGTTTGGGGCTTGTAGATATTTGTAGAAAGCAAATATTTGGATTTCTTCCTGATCATTTTTCCTCATTCTAATGCTGCCACTCTCAAGGAACTGTTGGAGCAAGCTTACTAGCTAATGGAAGTACTATATAAACTATTATATCAGTGTGGAAAATTATGAATGGCAATATTATCTGTGATTTTCCAAAGCTCTCACCTTAAGAGGGTCTATTTTACTTGTCTTAATCACCTCCAAGTGCCAGACTCAGGGCAGGGAGGCTGGCCTAATTGAAGCAGCAAGGCTCTTTGAGGGAAAGAGAGGAGGTGGCAGGTCTCCACTACCTTGACCACCATCTTCCCTGAGACCCTGACTGGAACTGCGGGGGATCCTGATCCCATGAGCCCTGGAAAGAGTAACATTAAATAATGATTTTAGAAAAGAGGCTTTCCATCTGCTTTGCTGCTGCAGTGTAAGGACCCTGGGACTTTTCCATGTAACCGACAGCTGAAATCTTTCTTTATGTGTTGTCTCCTCCATGAGAATGGGAATTCCTTGCAAACAAGATGTCTTTTCTATTTGTATCCCCAGCACTTAGTACAGTGCATTGCACATAAGCGCTTAATAAATGCTTCTTTCATTCATTCTTTTTTCAAATCTTTACTTTCTTTCTTAGAATCAGTACTAATATGGGCTGGCCAACTGGGGTTAAGTGACTTGTCCAGGGTCATACAACTTGAAAATCTTTGAGGTCATATTTGAGCCTAGGCCTGCCACCCTGTCCACTATGCTACCTGGTTATCTTTCTTGATGGAAGCTGGAACAATTATTCAATGAATGAGTAACTTAAAAAATGATCTTTTGACTTACAAAATCTTCACCTCCAAATTCAATTAATCTGGATATAATCTTATGCTTTGGTGTCAATTAAGTAGGTAGCACTTAGGCCTACTAGTCTTATCATTAAGGAATTTCTATCCTGTTCTAACTGTGTAATTGGAATTTTGTACCTTTGAACTACATTACCCAGCATTCCTTTCCTCTTTCCTCTTTCCTCCCTGTGTTGTGTCCTTACAGGTGTATAGGGAAGTTCTGTAACTCTGCCCTTTTGTTCTCTCTTCTTCCCAGGCTTGCCTACTGGCTCTCCTCCTGCTTTTGGTGGTCCCGGGAACTTTCTTTTTGTTAATGTTCTCATTTCCTTTTTTATTCAAGTTATTAATTAATAAATTCTTATAAGAATATAATACTTGAAGTATCTTGATAATTTTTAAGCTTACAGAACAATAATATGAGCAAATTTATAGTCCTTTTATGGGAGGCACGGTTGGGTGGGGGCCAGAAGGCCAGTCTTGAAGCCAGGGAGAACTAGGTGCAATAATAGTCTGAGATAGCTAGTGATGTGACTCTGGGAAAATCAGTTAAACTTTCATTGTTCCATGCAAGTTCTAAAGTTTTAAGTTCTAAAGACTTTTGGCTGCAGAGGAGATACCAGTCAGAGGGTTACCTCACCAGGAAACTCTCTATATCAGTGAAACAACAGGTTCAGGCTATCCCTAGAGTGCTAGACACATCATTTCATTTAAACTTCACAAGATTCTAGGAACTACGGATATATTTATACCTTTTGCCCAAAGGATGACAGTGAAATTTAGGGAGGTTAAATTGTTTGGCTAGTCCAGTTTACTTTTGAGGTAAAATTCAAGTCCATTGCTTTCCTGTCTGTGAGCCCAATATTTTTTTCCTATACCAGATTGCTTTTGGAAAACACAAAAATAAATAATAATTATAATGTATATAGTGTTTAAGGGTCACAGAATACTTTATTTCCACTATCTCAAAGGGAAGAACCACGAAGCAGTGGCAAAGGAGCTTGCCTTCTGGTTAGGAAGACTTGTGTCCAAGATCTGCATCTGACCCAAACTGGCTTTTTCTTTTTTTGATGATTTAATACACATTTTATTTTCAATGGAACCAACTCTTGATTATGATGTTAAATTCTATATTTTGCTCCAAATAAAAAGAACTAAAATATTTTTTATTCATGAGGAAAAATACAGAGGTAATGCAACTAGCACAAATCTTGCAGCACACTAAACTGGTCCAAAAAGAAACTTGGGAGCATACCAGGAATATCTCTAAGATTTTAAATTACAGACAAGGCATCAGTCTGTATTGGGGATAGAAATTTCCACACTGGGAGTTCTTTCTACCAAAGCAATTCTCCTCCCCCTTCCAATAAAAAACTTAAACAATATTTTTCAACAAATCAGCTAATACACATTTATTAAACACCTATTGTGTTCTAGGAGCTATCTACTTAATTGTTATGTAATAACACTAGTAATAATAATGTACACCACAAAATTTACTGAGGAATTTAACCAATATTCTGAACTGGAACTAGACCTTCACTCCACATGGAGTCATTGCTTTTAATTGCCTGATATAAATCCACTGGATTATCAAAATTTAAAGAACCCTGTAGTAGGTGCTACCATGCCAAATACTCATAATCTCCAAAATACATTTTAAAAAAAGCTTTCAAGATATAGAGAGGTAGAAGAGATCAAAACCACCTGGCAACAGGAGGAAAAGAATGTTATCCCTGTTTTCCTGTCTGCTTCTGGAATTGTACAAAGGCAGTTCTTTGGGCCTACAGAGACTGAGTTTACATCCTACTACTTTTAAAAAAATCTTACTTTCCATCATAGTATCAATTCTAAGACAAAAGAGTGACAAGGGCTAGGTGATTGGGATTAAGTGATTTGCCCATGTTCACACAGCTAGGAATTGACTGAGGCCAGATTTTAACCCAGGTTCTCTTGACTCCAGGACTGGCTCTCTCTGTTGTGTTACCTAACTGCACTATCCTATTAATTTTATGTACCTCTAAAAACCATTTATGTTATCTACCTGTGCAGTATTCCATAGGACATTAAATATAAAATAATAATATAGAGATTTATGCTAGGATTGTTTTTATTGGACCTCATTAAAAAGAATGAGAATGAAATGATGATAACTATGATGATAATACTAATAATCAATAATGCCTACACACAGACATCATTTATAAAATTAGGGATTTATCCTAAATGCTATATTTTAGAGACCTCATTCATCATTTCTAACCCTACAGCAAATTATTGTAAAATATGGCCAAAGACTCCATCCTATAGTTTGTAGAAGCTTCACATACAATAAAAAATCTCAACAATAATGTCAATGAAAAAAAATTTATTGAACTAAATAGTAGTGTTAATAAGAAAGGATTTAGCCAAATTTAGCCAAAAATTTAGCCAAAACATTTCTTAGCTTAGTGTTCTATCCTTCAGATTTTTCTGATACACTTCCCTGGACAATTACATAAGAGTATAATAGCTTCCCAGAACAAAAGAAGTGCCCTTCTAACTAATGTGACCCTGTACTTCATCCTCCAGTGTGGGGAATGGAGAAGCCATTTCCTTTTTTGGGAGGAAGTCTAAATGCGCATTAGAGATGCTTGAATAGTGAACTATATGGCCCTTTGTTTTTTGGTCAGTGCAAGAGAGCAATCTCTGCCTGAGCTTTGTAAAAACTCCCCAGTGGGAGCCTCAGCTTGGCTTAGCCTCCCAGAATAGTATTAGCCTTGAGTTTCAGTGTGTGCTCTTTGGACTTGGCTAGGCTGCTCTTAGCCCTAGAGCTGTCCTCTTGTCTTTTGAGCCCTCCTGCGGTCCAGGGGCTGGAACCCCTAGCTTTAAGTCTGATAGTTGTTCTTCACTGTCTGATCCTTCTTAATGCACCTGGTAAGGATGCATGTTTGCCCCAAGTGCCCAAGGAATGTCTGCTACAGAGAGATCTCTTTGCTTTTTTTTTTTTCTTTTAATCAGGAAAATAGGCTTTGAGAACAAGAACTCATATTGTCTATTTTTTGAGGAGGGGGAGGGGAGCAGAGAATAAAGAAAAAATACTGGAGAAAAAGCATTCCTCTCTCCTTTTCTCCCCTCCCCACTTTTGTCCTCTTAACCAAAGAAGTGAAGGCTATGCCCTGTTTGGAGTTTTTCATTTAGCCAAGGGCTCTGGGGCCACTGGATATTGTTTGTGGGGAATGAAATCAGGTGGACTGAGCTTTATCAGCTGTCCACTGGGAGACCTGGAGAAAGAGAGATTCCTATCTGAGACTCCTTTTTGGAGAAGAGAGCTCTAAAATGAAATCCAGGTATATTATCTGACTCTGGTTCTCTTTCCCAGCAGCGGATCACTGTCACAGCTATTATTTGTGGGAGGCATTTGTTTTCCACCCCTCCGTTGTTGCTTCAGGAACTGTGGGGAGCCAACATTCAATTCAATTCAACAAGTATTTATTGAGGCCTCTAATCAGACCTCAGTCTCAGCCTGAAAATGAATGGCTCAGTCAGTCCCTTCCTTTCCGCAGCTCCGTTCTGCTATCTCTGATTTTATGATGCTCTTAAGTATCTTGTGAAAATATAAATGCCGGGCATTTTCATTTAGACAATTATACATCTCAAGCCGAGTTGTTTTCTCAATTTACAGACCGATGTCCCCAGCTCTGCCGCCCTCAGCGTCTGGTTACCAGCTCACTCACTTCTCAGGTTCAAAGGAATGTAACCTGTTTCCCGTCGCCTAATGAATTTATATCAATCCGAGCAGAATTGTCGAGCTCCTGCTTGCCAGAACTAGACTTTAACGTTGTGTGGGAGATTTGTGCCAAATCACAGCGCGCAGAGATTATGGAGCCTCCCTCTGCTCCCCTCAGGCCCCCAGACCCTTTTATTTGGGGCGAGCAAAGTAGTTAAAAATGTTAAACTCCCAGTCAGCCACTGTCAACAGCACAATAAGGAGCCTGAAATGAAATACTCCTCCTCAGCCGCGATACTTTATACTTACATACGGCTTTTCATCAAGACGCTTAAAGTGTCTTAGCAACATTAACCCCCCTCCCAGGGCCTCCCCGAGAAATGGGCTAGAGTTTGGAGCCAACAGAGCCCTTGAATGGTAGATGGATGCCACTTCCTCTCCCAGGGAGGACCTTAGCGAAGTATTACTCTGAGCCCCCCGCCCCCCAATTCTTTCTAGCATCCCTTCTCTCTCTTACTCTTGCTGGCCCTCTATAAAGATTCCAGATGCTCAGTATCTTCCGTCTGCCTTTTAGGCACTTATTAGGTATTAAAATGCTTTTTCTTGTCCTGGCTTCCTTTATGGGTCAGCTAAAACCCCACCAGATTCTACAAGAAGCCTGTCCGTCTGCCTTTTAATACTAGAGTCCTCCCTCTCCATTGATTATGTCCAATTTATAATGTATCTGTTTAGTTTATCCACAGTTGTTTGGATGTGGGCTTCCCCATTAAATTGCGTTCCTTTAGAGCAGGGACTATCTTTTGATTTCTTTATATCCTAGGGGCTTAGCACAATGCCTGGATTATAGTAGGCACTTAAAAAGTTTTTGTTGACTGATTTGACCTATGTCTACCCTTTCTAGGACTAAATGCTGTGGACATTCTTGTTTCTGGCTTTTCAGAAAAGAAAAGAAAACAAAAACTTATCTGTAATATCAAGGCTTAGCCTTCCACTGTCTAATATGACATAAACATCTATGCTAATGCATTTTATTTGTGTCCATGTATTAATGCTAGAGTTTTTAGCCTAAGATCCTTGGTTTCAAGAAGTCTGTGAATTTGAAAGGGAAACAGTTTTTATTTCAATATAATAGGCTTACTTTGTAATATTCTGGTCTTTATTCCATGCATCTAAAAACATTATTCTGAGAAAAGGTCAATATGCTTTCCCAGACTTGCAAAGGGACCTAGGAAACAAAAAATGATAAGGGATACTTGTAATGTGTTATGCAATTCAGGAGACATTTTTATTCCTCCAGGACAGGAAAAGTATCTTCTTTCAATGTCTCCCTGTCATGCCAAGACAGAGGATCTGTCCACTGTGGGCAGACAGATTAACTGATTCCTGACCCAGAATAATTTTTTCTTTGGTAGATCAGTTGCGCACAAAAGCCAATGAATGTGGCTTACTGTAATTCCCCCAAGTCCCAGAGATCAGAGAATCATAGAGTTAGAGCTGGAAAGGGCTTTAGGGGTCATCTGGTCCAATATCCTCATTTACAGATGTGGCCCAGAGAGATGTTACTCTTCTAAAGTCACATGGCCTATGTTACAGAACTTTGGGATTTGAATCCAAGTCCTCTCATGGTAGAGCTAATATTCTCTCCACTTCTAATATAATTGGAAGGCAAATAACAATAACTGATATTCATATAATACTTTTAGTTTTGTAGGCCACTTCAATTATCTTATTTCATGTTTATAAGAACCCTGTGACACAAGTATTCCAAGTATTATTATCCCCACTTGGTTTTGTCTGTTTGTAGGACCTGTGATCTCATCTCTATAGAGATCTCCCAGGGATGTACTCTCTATCCCAATGCAGATTGGCAGCTTCTCTGAACATTCAGTATTAGAGGGTTGCCTTGGGCACTGGGAGGTTAAGGGAGTTGCCCAGAGTTGCACAGCCAGTATGTGTGCAGGACAAGACATGAACCAAGGTCTTCCTGATGCTAAGGTTCACTCTCCATTCTTACTTTATTAATATAGGGTGAGACCTAGAGTTTAAGTCACACAGTAAGGTTCAGATGTCACCTCCAATCCATCCCCTCTGTCTTAATCATATTGCCTCATAGAGTCATAGAATTAGGGTTAGGATGGAATTTAGGAAAGAGAAGGGAAAGCTTGGGGCTTTGGGATCATAGCAGGTGGAGAGTCCATTGATGCAAAGAGTTTCTAGTTCAAATCCCAACAGAATTACCCAAGGTCATATGGGACATAAATAACAGAGTTAGAATTCTAAGTCAGGTCCTCTAGCTCCAAATCCAATATTCTCTTTTCACTATGTGGGATTTTTACCTCTAGTTTTGTTTTTTTTTAAATCTCTTCCTAATAGACCTGGCATTGGTTCTAAGAAATAGGGAAGATTTCCTACACTTCATCCATACCATTACCTCCAGACTAAAGCCCATGAATTTGATGCCTATTTTCCTTGCCCCATAGCTTTGAAGACAATGGCAGAGATCTTTGTGGAAAAACTTTATAGGGCACCAGAAAGAGAGACTATAGTAAAGGTCCACATTTAGTGGAGGAGAGAGATGAGAGACTTAAAGCCTTGTTGAATGCCTGCTGATTTGCTGTGCTATTTGTAAACTTGATTCAGAACAGAATATTTTCATGTTGACCACATGGTTCTAATTTCTTTTTGTTGCTATTCAAATCACTTTAAAGGTCTATAGTCTGTATTTTGGTACTTATAATCCTTGGAGTTTCATACCATACTCAGACCATATTTAGGGTGAGGAACAATAAATTAATTAGCACAAAGGAGTGCAAAGAGATCTTGCTGAAATTCATTCTTTAGGACTGACCTCCAGCAATTGGAGATAATTTTCCCATTGATTCAGTGGTCATCCTTGTCAGGTATTTTACTAAAGTATCTCCCCAGCAAGGCCTTGACCTCTGTATAGACCAAGTCACAGCCCATGACAGAATTGCAGAAGGAGAGATGATGAAATCTGAAAGGGACCTCAGCAATTGTCTCATCAGAGTGTACCCTCTGAAAGAATATTTACCCAGAGAGAAAGAAGAGCATGGAAATGAGAGAACATTGGACAATGTGTGTGCTCCTTTCTTCCATTATGATCCTGAGCTCTATAATAGCAAACCATGCATGCTACCTGGTCTGGATAGCCTTTGGACAGTGCTATGAGAATGGTCAGAATAAAGGAAATGAAAGAACTTGGGAAAGAGAAGGGAAAACTTGGAGCTTTGGGACCATAGCAAATGGAGAAGATAATTTTGGCAAGAGCTTTAAAGATCATCCCAAACAGGGTAAAGATGTTCCCCCCCCACACACACCTCACTATTCCTTCTTGCTATACATTTTACATCAAAGTTTGAATGTGGAGGGCACCTATAGCTTTGAAGTATAAATATATTCACATAGAAAAGTCCAATCTTGATCATACATTAAGGGTCACAAATACATATGTATTTAAACAGAACCCAAGAAACATTCCTATCATAGTAGACTAATTTTTAAAGTATTTAAGTGATTTAGGCTTTATGTTCCTTTTCTTAAAACTGTTAATAAATGCAGGATTTGTAAGGTGTGGTTATAATTTTTTTTCTTCTAGATGAATGAAATTTTTCTTGAAATACAAACATGCACACACACAATCACCTTACTTTGACTAAAACCTTAAGTTTTTCTTTGTGTCCATTGGTGATATCTGTTTCCCTAGAAGAAACATAAGATCACACACATGGTGCCTATAGTTCCACTACAGAGAGCCTTCTCAACAGCCCTGGAATATAACAAGGCAATACTTCACTGACTCTCAATTACTGACCTTCAACTGACCCATGTTCCCCTTGAATGAAAATTCACCTTCAGAGTGTAGGAGGTTTGACTCCCTCACTATCAGCTCTGGGAGGTTTTCCTTAATATCTAATGACAAACCAAATGTGTTCCACTCAGGTTTTCTGACATCCATCGGCTTCACTGTTTGTGAACTTACAGTGAATTAAAGCAGTATGAACTCGTTTTACCTTAAATCTGTCTGTCAAGTAGTCATTTCAGAAATCAAAGGTCATTCCTTTATGTTCTTATGACAACTTTAATCAACTTTATGACTGGGGACGGGGGAGTGGAATCTGAAAGGTTTCCTAAATGATCTCTCAATCAGAATAAAAGAAGATAGGATTTGGGTTGGGGGGGGGGGTTGGAAATCCTCCTTGAATTTAGTTGTCATTCAATAAATGAGTGGGCATTTTTTATCCCTTTCATTATCAGATCTTGAGAGGTAATAGGGCATGGAGGCTAGATAGATGATTTGGAAGCCAAGGAGATATGGGTTCAAGCCCCACTTCTGACAAATGATAGTTGTCTGATAACAGAACAAATTATTTAACTTTCCAGTGCCCCAAGCCATTCTCCAAGACTTCAAGTTTCAGAGAAGGTACCAACATGACTCACTAGAGCTTTTTCACCTGGAAGTGTCTGATACAAGTAGAATTATAGGACTAGTTCCTATTCCTATAGTTACCCCAAATTGTAGATTTTATAGATTTGGAAGGAACCTTTGAGGAAATCTGTTCTAACCCTCACTTTATAGATGAACTGTAACAATTCACTTGTAAGCTGTCTTTAAAATTTTATTCTTAGCTCATTGATGATCAGTTAAAAATTCTGGAAGAAACAGTTGGTATTAAATCAATTTATGTTTAATCAAATGATCCACAGCTACCTATTATGTGAAAGGCACTATGCTAAAGGTTATGAGAAGGTAGTGTAGTGGGCAAAAACGTGCTGGATTTGGAATCAGAGGACAGCTTCTTGGCTATATACTTCTTGCTACCTGTGTAACCTGGGATAAGTCACTTTGCATCCACTGACCTTAGTTTCCCGAGATAAGGGGAGGTTGAACTAGATGACTTCTATCTTGGTAGTTTTAAAGCTATAATTCCTGAAAATAATTAGAACTACAGGATATAATTTCTAATAAACTAGTTGAAGAGGAGGAGAGAAGAAAGAGAAGGAGGAGGAGGGAGGGGAGAGTATAATATAAAACATTACATGATGCATCAAATGATTATTATAGAGACAATAAGTTCTCTAAGGTGTAGGGGAATCACTGTGAAGTGAGAAGTCAAGAAAGGTTTCATGGTAGAAAGGGATTGAGGTGGACTTTATAGGTCAGTTAGGATTTTGATGGACAGGAACAATAGAAGAAGCCATTGTAGAGGAGGCTACTAGGAATAAAAGTATGAAAGTGGAAATGTGTTTAGTTCATTTGGAGGACAAGATATAAACAAGCTGTCTGGAAGGCCAGATTGGAGTTATTAGTATATTTGATAATTTTTTTTTCATCATTAAAATAAATTAAATTCTTGTTTGTTTTAAATAACTTTTTGATAGCTTGAAGATAATTATAGTATCTTAGAGTTTCAGCCAACTGGGATTAGAAGTCAGTGATGGTTACCTAAAAGGAGATATTAGATTACCAGTCATATGACAAACAGTTATTATTAAATTGATACAGTGATTATTCCACTTCAATGGGGAAATGGGAGACTATAGATTCAGAATGCTATATGTGTTATTCAGGACTGTGTCAATTGGTTTAGTTTAAATTGTTTTTCTTTGCTACATGGAACAGTTCCATTGGGTTGGATAGGTGGTTATGAGCAAGTGAATATGGTATAATTAAGAGAAAGAATAAATATAACTTATTCTAAATAATAATGATAATAATAATAATAATGGTGAAAATTTCTCTGGATATATTTTCTTCCCTGTAAGATGAGAGAGTTAGATGAGCTTCAATTCAATTCATATATATATATATTATATATATATTATATATATATATATTATATATATATATATAATCACTGAAGCTAGGTCATAGTCCTGGTCCTGGTCTATAATTGATGTCCTGTGTTGTGATGGTGGTGGTGTCCTTTTCAGTCCTATCTGACTCTTTGTGGCCTCAATTGGGGTTTTCTTGGCAAAGAGAGTGGAGCAGTTTGTCATTTCCTTCTCCAGCTTATTTTACAGAGGATGGAACTGAGGCTAAAAGAATTAAATGACTTGCCCAGGGTCACATGGCTCTTAAGAGACTGAGGCTGGATCTGAACTCAGGAAGATGAGTTCTCCTGATTCCAAAGCCAGTGCTTGATCCTCTGCTCCACCCAGCTGCCCTTTTACCCTGTGTAACCTTGGCCAAAATTGTCTAACTTCTCTGTGTTTAATTTTCCTTAATTGTGAAATGAAGGAGTTAGGCTATATGACTTCAAAGCTCCTTTTAGGCTTATCATCTTGTGATCTCCAAGTCCCTTCCCAGTAAAAACTGTAAGAAAATGAATCAGATCATCAGTTTTGCAAACTCTGAATTCAGGAAGACATAGAGGGATCATAAATTGCCATTCTTCCTCATGAAGTATATGGAGTGTTTTCTAAGCAAATAAAAAAAAAAAGAAATCCAAGTATGCATAAATGTACAAATATTTTTTAAGAAAAAAATTGAGAAATGCATAGGCAAACAGGTCTGTAAGATTGTTGCTTAGTTTTTCAAACTTTTCCTTCTCAGTCCAAGGGCTTATAGCTTGTAAATTGGAAGAGGCAATTATCCTTTTCTTTCTCATGAAAATGGGTCTGAACTCAGAAAAGCAGCTCCCTGATAGTTGGAATCAATAGAAGTATTTACATATGTATAACTGGAATCCACACCATGATGCTGAATTTTCCTGTTGCAGGGAAGAGATATGTGAGTTTCTCTCTCTCTCTCTCTCTCTCTCTCTCTCTCTCTCTCTCTCTCTCTCTCTCTCTCTCTCTCTC